>NW_025576150.1:107500-122500 GCF_905147105.1 Pieris brassicae
TATTCTCGATACCCCACTTCCTCACATACTCGAGGGCAACGTTTGCTCGGTTCTCGATGGAGTGCGTGTCCGTTCCGCTGAATATCAGCACCACATCGTCTGCGAAAGCCTGTGCGTATGTCCCATCTTCTTCTAATTCGACCAGTAGTGGGTCGAGCAAGATGTTCCAGAAAGTGGGGCCGCTAATCGAGCCTTGGATGCATCCCTTTTCCAGTTGCCTCACATGCTTTCTGTTTGCGTAGCGGACCACCACTCTCCTGCCTTTAAAGTAGTCTTCCACTACCAGCCTTAGTTGCTTGGGACAGTCTTTCTTCGCCAGTTGGTACTTGATCGCTGGCCACCAAGCGTTGTCGAAAGCCCCCTCGATATCCAGCGACACCATCAGCACTATTTCTTTGTTTTTTATGTGGCTCCTCGCTTTGGTCAAGATATCGAAGAGGGCATCTTCCGTGCTTTTTCCCGGCATAAAGCCATACTGCCTCCTGCTCATCCTGGGGAGTAGGCTGTGTCTGATTCTGTTTATCATCACCTTTTCTAGTATCTTCCCCATGACTGGCAGGAGGCCTATTGGACGGTATGACTTGGCGACCGCGTAGTCCTCCTTTCCTGGCTTCCTCAGTACCACTATCGTGCATTCCTTCCATAGATCAGGGAAGCATCCCACTTCGAGGCATTTATTGAAGATGGCCAGGGGAACCTCCGGGTTCGCCGTGATAGCTGCACAGCAGATATCGGCGGTGAGTCCGTCAGCCCCCGGGGCCTTCCTCGGGTTGAAGCTTCGAGCAGTGCCGATGAGCTCCGCCATTGTGATTGGCACTTCATCAGCACTACTTTCCCGCAGGCTGCTGGTCATTTCCTCGACTGTTTTTCTTGTTAATCGATGGATATCATTATCCATCTCATAATTGTCTGGCGGGAAGAATTTCTGGGCCAGCAGCTGCACGGATTGTTCTGAGTTCAACGAAATGCCCTTCTCTATCAGCGTGGTGTCCTCCCTGATCCCTTCCGCCTTCCTTATTATTTTATATATCCTGTCCTATAAGCTTTCCCCTTCTCGCTTCGTGCAAAGTTTTTTCCACCCTTCCTTCTGGGCCCTCTCGATCTCCTCTTCATATGTCGGTTAGGTTAGGTTAGGTTAGGTTAGGTTAGGTCAGGTTAGGTTAGGTTAGGTTAGGTTAGGTTAGGTTAGGTCAGGTTAGGTTAGGTTAGGTTAGGTTAGGTTAGGTTAGGTCAGGTTAGGTTAGGTTAGGTAAGGTTAGGTTAGGTTAGGTTAGGTTAGGTTAGGTTAGGTTAGGTTAGGTTTTTTTTTTTTTTTTTTTTTTTTTTTTTTTCCTACTCAGCCTACTCCCCGGGCGAAGTTTATCCCCGGGCCGTGGAATGTCTAGCTAGATTAAAACACGTAGTAATTTATTTTTATTTCCAAAAACTATTTTAGTTACATTTTTGTTCCTTATCTATTTTGTACATTGCATACTTATATTCATCAATTATTTATATCTTTACATTTTTACTTTTTTATATAGGTGACGTATGACAACCGCACGCTGTATCTGGACACGACGCCGAGTGGTGCGGGCATTTCCTTTGATAATCGGTTATTATCCATGGGAAAGCCCCGTCCCCCGGACGTCGCCTTCCGTCACATGTGCTGGCGTGTTACAGTCCCTGTTCCGTCTGCGGACACTTTGTATAATTCTATCACAAAGCTCCTCAAGGTGTGTCCGTAAGTCGTCGCGGGACACGAACTGTGGGAGCTGGTTTTCTACTAATGAGATTCCAGTCTTCTCCCCCACCTCGTCGGGTCTCGCTTTAAATTAAATCTGTTTAGATAACTAGCAAAGGGGCCGTGGCCCGTCATGATGTGCACTAGGTTTCTGTTTGGTCTTCTTTGTCTAACGAATTTGTATGCTAATTTTATGTCCGGTAGCAATACCCTGGTCACCAACCCCTGCTCACTTTCCGCGTACCTTTGCTGCCACTTTTTGATTGTGTCTGCGCGAATGATCCTTTTAATATAGGATGTCGGACATCTTGCATACTCTGGTTTGGCCTTCAGATGGTTTGCTGCGTTTCTGGCTAGGTCGTCCGCTCTTTCATTCCCGGCGAGACCACAGTGAGCTTTTATCCAGTAAAGTTTTACTTTCTTGTTGCTTTCGTTTGCTCTTCTGAGGTTGCGCCTTATCTCCACGATAAGAGGGTGCCATGAATTTCCGCTGACTACCGCCTGTAGCACCGATCTGGAATCCGAGTAGATTGCACAAGTTTTGTCGTTTCCTATTTGCACGTCCTTTGTAGCCACTACCAAAGCAAGCGCCTCCGCTTGGAAGACGGTGCAGTAGGACGATAGCTTTAGTTTTTTCGACTTTATTTCGGCCCCGTTTTTCCAACAGGAAAAAGCGGCGCCGACATCTTTGTCACTCTTGCTGCCGTCCGTGAATATTTGCAGTTGTCCCTCAAAGCTCTTGGCCAGTTCGTCTTCATTTATGATTGATTCGAAGTTTAGTAGTGGCTCTTCGGCGGGGTGTTCCATCTTGCAGTATTCCTCTTTTCTTTCGACCTCTACGTCGTCCGGGAGGCCCTCCCAGTGGCCCCTTTTCGCCATGTATAGGGTGGCTACTTCTATTATCCGGAGGTCCAGTGGGAGGGTTCCGGAAAGCGCCAAAGCTGCATTAAGGGATACAGTTTTGTTTGCCTTGACTATCTTCTGGGTAAAGCCTCTTTGGACTGCGTTAAGTCTTTTGCGAACGCAGATTTTTTCGGCTGCCCTGGCCCATGCTGCTGCTGCGTATGTTATTATGGGCTCCACCACAGCTGTGTATATTGTGGCAACTATATCGGGATGTAGTCCCCAGGTTTGTTTAGCTGCCCTTGCCATCTGTTTATATAAATTGGCTGCCTTGATACAAATGTTTGACACATGTTCGCCGAAAGTGAGTTTCTCGTCTATAGTCAGGCCCAAGATTTTTATTTTGTTTGTAAGCCTGATGGCAACTCCGCCCACTGTCAGCCTTGGTGTGTCATATTTAAGCTTGTTTGTAATAATCATTGCCTGGGTCTTGCTTGGTCCAAATTTTAATTTGTTATTTTCGCCCCATTTGCTGGCTAGTTCTAACGCTTTGTTACCCTTTGTCTGGACTTCCTCTCCACTGTCACCCTCCACTATCACCAGCACGTCGTCAGCAAATGCCTGACAATATATATTGTTGTCGGACATTTGCTCCAGTATCGGGTCCAGTATGACGTTCCAGAGCAGGGGTCCGCTTATAGATCCTTGCACGCATCCCTTTGTGGTGAATCGTTCGACTTCTTCCCCAGCGTACCGAAGCTTAACTTTACGATCCTGGAGATAGTCGTCGTACACTTTTCTTAGATTAATGGGACATCTTTTTTCGGCAAGGCGCATGCGTATTTTGGGCCACCAGGCATTGTCGAAGGCGCCCTCTATGTCCAGCGAGATGATGAGTGTTATTTGTTTCCCTTTTAGGTTTTTGTGTACTCGATTCATGAGAGTATAGAGGGCGTCCTCGGTACTTCGCTGTGGGATGAAACCATACTGTCTCTTCGACAGCTTTGGCACAAGGTGCCACTTAAGTCTTTCGACCAGCATCTTTTCGTAGATCTTTCCCATTACAGGGAGGAGGCCAATGGGTCTGTAAGATTTTGGTTCTGTGTATTTGGTTTTACCGGGTTTCCGTAGAATCACCACTGTCGCCTCCTTCCACGGTCTCGGAAAAGATCCAGTCTCCAGGGCTTTGTTTAGTATTGCTCGGAAGATTTCGGGTTGGCTTGTGATGGCTCTTTGGCAAATATCTGCTGTGAGACCGTCCCCGCCCGGTGCCTTTTTAGGGTTGAAGCTGTTTACTGCTCTTTTTAATTCGAAGAGTGTAAACGGTGGGTCATGAATATCATTATTGCTCGACCCGTCGTTAACTCTCTCCGCGTCTGCTCGTAAACGTCTCTGTTCTTCTGTGTCCTCTCTTGGTTCGTCCGGGGGGTAGAATGTCTCGGCGAGAAGCGTGGCAGATTCTTTGGGGTCGTGGTGTTTGTCATTTACAACGAGAGGGATATCCTCTGCTCTTCTTGTTGTTTGGTTTAACACTCTGTAAATCCCCTGCCACATTCCCTCTCTTTCCTGCTTTGTACAGAATTTTCGCCAGCTCTCCGTCCTCGCTTCCATGGCCATTTTTTCATACTCCTCTTTTTCTTTTAGGTATTCTTGTACAACTTTGTCCCTACGAGCTTGTGCCGCGCATCTTATGCGTCTTTTCTTCGTTCTGACCATTTTCCTTCTTTTTTCCAGCTCCTCATTCCACCAAGGTAGTGTATTGGAGGATCTCTTCTTTATCTCTGGAACGGCTTCTTTTGTGGCTACGATCGCTGCTTCAGAGTATTTTGCTACCATTTCCTCTAGCTGTTTCTTGTTGCTTATCTTGTTGATTTCTCCTATGTTTATTTTGGCTTCTTCCAGGAGCCCAGTCAGTCGCCGTTCAAAGAGGAACCAGTTTGCTTTTCTAGTATTGTATTTTCTAGTGGTTCTTTCTATTGTCCTTCCTTTCGATCTTTCGAGCATTACCTTGAACGTGATTGCGTTATGGTCGGAGCTCACCAATCCTTCCTCCACCCTCCAGTCGTCTATTACCGCTAATAGGTCCGTGGTGCATGCGGTAATGTCCACGTGGCTTTTGAACATTTTCCCACCCCTCACAGTGTCGTAAGTTGGTATGTTACTGTTGTTTAGTATTTCAAAGTTCATACTGTGGAGGGTTTCTGCTATGAGGTCGCCTCTGTGGTCGACTATGGGGCTGCACCACCACGGACTTTTTGCATTGACGTCACCGGCCAGAAGTACACTCTTTTTAATCTTGCTGCATATTTTCTGTATCTGGTCTATGTGAGGCTGGACATCTTTGGGTTCTGGCTCAAGATAGAGGGATACCAGGGTGATCTCCCATGCCTCCGTGCGTAGCATCACTACTACCACGTTTGGCGATGTCAATTCCAGAAATTGGATTACCTCAATGTTCTCGTCAAAGACGAAAATCGCAGCCTTTGTCACGGTGGCTCCTGCTTGCTCGTGTTGATATACTCTGACTCCTGACTGTTGCTTAACCCTCCCTTCAGAGCCAGTGTATGGTTCCTGGACGAGAGCAGCAAGTATGCCTCTGTTTTTGGCCTCAATCCTTAATTCGTTTTGGGCCAGTTCCTTTCGTTGGAGGTTTGCCTGGCACATTAAATAGATGTCTTGTTTGCCGTTGGTGCCCTTAGCAGTATGCTACCGTCGCTCTCGCCAGTGCCTCCCATCTCGCTCTCGTAGGACAGTCGGTATCGAAAGCGTTGTGGTCCGCTTTGATATTTGACGTGGTACAGTTAACGCACATGGGGGGGTGTCCTGTTTTGTGTTTTTGACAGTCCATCTTTTTGTGTTCCTCCCCACAGTGTGCGCAGACCTCTTTGGTGTTTTCACAATATTTTCGCGTGTGACCATATCCTAGGCAGTTTGTGCATTGTATTAATGGTGACTGGTCGTGGACCACCACTCTCTGGAGTTCAACATGCACTCTTCCGGCCTCCACCATTCTTTTCCATATCATAGGGGACACTTGTAGTATAACGTTCTGCAGGTGAGGGTTTCTTGCTGTTCTGCGTCTTTTGACGGTTATTCTTTGTTCCTCCTCTTTGATCCCTGAGAACATTTGCTTGTTCTGCGCCCCTATAAGTTGGATTAAATCCTCGTCAGTGTGGATTTGCAGAACGCCCCTCAACATAACCAGCGGATCCTTATATTTTAGGGTTTCCACTGTTAGTGTTTTGTCCCTTAGCAATCTCTCGGTGAGCTCTTTTATTTGTTCTTCTTCTCGGCACCCCACTATCACTTTCTGATCTTTGGTTTTCCGGATAGTATCCAACCGAAGTCCAGTAGTTTTCGGGTCTACTGTCGAGCGTATCCTTTCGTAGATCTCCGAGTTCGTTTCTTGGCTGTTGGACTTTACTACTAGCTTGTGTGTTTTTGGCTTGTATGTGAGGGGGTGATTTGTGCGGTTCTGGTTGTTACTGGTGGTGAATGGTTGTTGCCTTTGCACTGTGTTGCTGTTTGATGCCACGACGTTAGCATACGTCCGCTCGATTCTTTCCTCGATATTTCGGTCTCTTTCATCAGTTTTCTCAATTTGGGTTTCTAGGAGCATTTTAATTTCTTTTAGCTCTTGTTCTCCCATCTTTTCTTTAATTTCTTCGAGCTTCCTTGCGTTTTCCTCGACGTGACAAAGAATCTTCTGCCCTCTTTGATCTTCTAGGATGGCGTCTGGTTTTCTTTTATTTTGTTTTATATTATCCTGGAGTAGTTTGCTTATATCTTCCAGCTTTTTAGTTTCTTTTTCCAGCCGCTTAAGGTGTTCGTCCATTTGATACATTTTGGCTTGCGGTGTGGTGTCTATGTTGTATGTTTTGTTTTTGTCTTTCTCCTTTTCTAGCACCTCCTCGCTCCCCCTTTCCTTTTCCTTCCTCTTATCCTTTCCTTCCTTTGTTTGCGAATCGGCCTCTTTGACTAGTTCGTAGAGTCTTTTTACTGCCGAGGTAACCGCTGCCTTTATTTCGCCTTTGAGATTTCGGGCGGCGTCAAGCTGAAGGAGAGCGCTCTGCTGCACTGCAGCGGCTTCAGTAAGTCTGTTTTTATATTGCTTTTGCTTTTTCAGCCCTTCTGCGCTCTGAGCTATAGCCGCTTCCAGCTCTCCGATGCTTTTTCTCACCGCTGGTGTTAAGGTAGGAGTTTGTGGCTGTACAGGGGCCAGTCCTTCTCTTTCCTCTCTTTCAATCGCTTGGGGTGTCGGGGTGGTGACCTTTGTTGGAGTACGTATACCGAACATTTTTGTTATGTTTTATTTTACGTGTTTGTAGGCTGTAGTGTGTCAGTGTTATAATACAATTAATATAATATGTTTAGTATATTTACAAAAGCATGTAGTTATAAGTTTGTCGATTTTGATAATATTTATAATTTCAATATATAGGTCTTAAAGCTATGGCCTACTCCCAAGAGGGTTTGCAGACTGTCACGAATGGCACCAGTTATATTAAGGGTCTATCCCCAATAGGGTGATAGCCGAGTCAGTAAATAAAGAAGAATAGTTTTTTAAAACAGTTTTTAAAATACTATATAAAACTTACCCTAAGGTCTACTCCCAAAAGGGGTAGTAGCCGAGTCAGTAAATTGTTTTAAAATTTTCAGTACAGTAATTTCAATTTAATAAATAGCATTTGTCAAAAACAGGATTACAATTCTTTAAAACAATTATTATATACTTAATATTAAGGTCTGTCCCCAAAAGGGTGGCAGCCGTCGGTTTGTCAACTTTTTTAAACTTAAACTAAGGTCTGTCCCCAATAGGGTGGCAGCCGTCAACTTATGCTAGTTTCGTCGGTTTATCACAGATTTAAAAAAATTTCCGACTCTATGTAGAGCCGTCTCTACCATTCAGGCCAATCGGGCTGCTTGAGCCCTTTTGTTTGATGTATATCTTTTTTAAATCGGATTAGTAGTTTTTGAGATATAACGCTTTTAAGTTATTCAAGATGGCGTACAAAATGGCCGCCAATCCGAATTTCTGTAATAACTTTGCCAATTTTCATCGGAGGAGGTCGCGGTTTTCACTGTTGTGATGAGCGCCCCTCACCCGACCTGATTGGCGAAAAAACCGGGTTGGTAGAGTCGACTCTACTTTTTTACAATTTTTAGATATTTATTTAGCGGAGCGAAGTCAGGCCTTCCGAGGGTCGAGAGTCCCGTGATGATCGGGCAACCCGTTCCGAAGATATGCGATTTTTGGTTTTTCAAGATGGCGGACAAAATGGCCGCCGAAATGAAAAATTTATCGTAGTTTCGGTGTCCTTGCTCCGATCTCGACGCGGTTTTCTCCTTCGTATTGCCCTAAGAATTTTCTATTTAGAGCAATTAATACGATTTTATAAAAAAGGGTGGGGATGGGTAATTCTATAAATCTTTTTAATAAAAGTGGGATTTCTTAAAAACTGCTGAAATGTTTGAGCCGACAGTGCCCCGCAGTGATGTCTTATCCTAATATCTTATACTAATTACAACTATTTTTGAGGACAACTCGAAAACGGCGAGAGGGGGGGGGGGTTGGGGGGTAACTCCCACCAGGGGGGGAGTTTTTTATGTATTTATATATAATTTAATAATAGGAGCAAGGCTTGTATACGTATGTACGTATACAAGTCTGCTATCAGAAATCCCGAAAAATGCACCGTTTTTGAGTTACGGGCTGTTAAAGTTTTACCGATTTTGAAAAATTTTGTAAATTTTCGGTATTTTTGCAAATTTTTTATTTTTGAATTTTAAAAACTTTTATAATATAAAGCTAAGCCCCGCAACCAACACCAGTATATGGATATATATCCATATACCGGGGTGACGTTAAAAAACCCCTATCTCCTACCGTTCCCGAGTTATTCCCTATTTTTTGTACTGAGTCTTCCCGTCGCCTTTTCTCCGGAACCGCTGAGTCGATTTTAGTTTTCGAAGCGTTGTTCGGTAGAACTCGACGAGAGATTCTTTATAGTGTGTCGCACGTTGATGCTTTAGCTCGGGAACACCGACCACGTGCCACGTGGTTTTTAGGTTTTTCCCCTTTTTCTTTTTTGTTCCTGGTCGGAAAATTCACCTCGACCCCTTGTTAAACGCAACTTTTTGAGCTCTATCTATTGGTGATTTTTATTGCTGGGGTCACCGCTTTAGTTTTAAAGTTATGGTATAAAACACTTAGTTTCTGTTAGGTTAGGTTAGGTTAGGTTAGGTTAGGTTAGGTTAGGTTAGGTTAGGTTAGGTTAGGTTAGGTTAGGTTAGGTTAGGTTAGGTTAGGTTAGGTTAGGTTAGGTTAGGTTAGGTTCGGTTAGGTTAGGTTAGGTTAGGTTAGGTTAGGTTAGGTTAGGTTAGGTTAGGTTAGGTTAGGTTAGGTTAGGTTAGGTTAGGTTAGGTTAGGTTAGGTTAGGTTAGGTTAGGTTAGGTTAGGTTAGGTTTTTTTTTTTTTTTTTTTTTTTTTTTTTTTTTTTTTTTTTTTAAATAACACCTAATAGGCCTACCTTCCCCGGCTACTTTATCGCCGGGGGCGTTGTCTAAGCTAAACTTCCCTCTTTTCTGTCATTCATCCTCACAATAATTTACACACAACTCAATTTTTATTAGGATTTAAATACAGATTTTCACAGACTTTGCTTAACCTACTTATATCTAATTTTTTACTCTAATGTTTTGCAGTCCTTTCTATGGCGAGACGTGGCCCGCGAGGCGGGCGGATTTCACTTGTCCGTGAGTATTCTCATAATACCCATTAGCAAGTGGGCGCCGGCCGCCTCGCGGTCCCCGCCCTGGCTTTACTTTTATTGAACCTGACTGTTCGTCTAGTAATTTTTTGGCAAAAAGCCTCCAGGTGCGTCCTGTGACAAGCTAGCATGTCGGGCAGTCCCTGGAGACTAAGCGACATGCCAGTCATTTGTTCCAGGTCGCACCTGGAGGAGGCAAAAATCGGGCACTCCGTTAGTAAGTGAGGGATGGATTGTTCCACCCCACTGTCGCATTCGCATTCTGGCGATTCTTTCAGTTTGAAACGACACAGGTACCCTGCAAAGGGCCCATGGCCTGTGAGTACCTGTGTCATCTCAGGACTGAATCTTCTTTCTCTTATATTTTTGTGTGCCTCAGTGATGTTGCTGAAGAACAGTTTCGTTGTTCCTCCATTTACTCCCTCTCTGTACCGCCGGTCCCACTCTTCTAGCGTCTTCCTTCTCACTTCCTTCTTGATGTGCGATAGGGGGTACTCCACGTGGACTGCTTTGACCTTTGAGGTATCCGCCGCGGCCCTCGCGAGTTCGTCCGCCCTCTCATTCCCCTCTGTGCCGACGTGCGCCTTCACCCAGTGGAGTTTTATATTTTGGCCGTTTCTTCGGCTCTCCACTAGGTGTCGGCGGATCTCGACGACTCGGGGATTTCGAGAGCGTCCGCCCGCGATGGCCTCGAGCGAGGACCTCGAGTCGCTGCAGATGTTCACGTTAGTACCCCCCATCGCCGCCTCCCCTATTGCACCAACGAGAGCTGCCAGCTCTGCTTGATAGACGGTGCAGTAGGGGGCCATCTTTATCTTTTTCCATTTAATCTCTTTGCCATTTTCCCATTTTGACCAGGCGGCTCCCACTCCTCGCTCCGTCTTGCTTCCGTCCGTATATATAGATATGGTTGTGTCGTCGTTTTGTAATTGGCCGGGGTCATTGGTGATGGCGAAGCTTATCTCCGGTTTTTCCGCGGGATGGGGTTCTTCTATTGCAGGTACGGCTCGCTCAATCCGGTCTCCTTCGCGTAAGAACGGAGACGACCCCCTCCTGGCCTCAAACATTGCGGCGGCTTCTTCCACCCTGAGGTCGAGGGGCAGTATCCCCGCCAATAGCGTCGCGGAATTTAGCGATGCCGTCCTATATGTCTTTGCAATTTTTTGTGCAAATGCCCTCTGCACCGTCTCCAGCTTTTTCCTTGTGCACAGTTTCTTAACTGTCGGTGCCCAGGCTGCCGACGCGTATGTAATTATCGGCTCTATGACGGCTTGGTATACCTGGTGTACCATGTCTCCCGTCATTCCCCATTCCAGCTTCGCCATTCTTGCTACTTTTTTATGTATATCTGCCGCTTTCCTCGTGACATTTTGCACGTGCTTGTTAAACGTTAGCCCTTCGTCTATAGTCAATCCCAATAGTTTAATTTCCTTCTCTATGACAATATCCTGTCCATTCATTCTAATTTTTGGGGTATCGAACTTCAACCTTCGCGTCAGGACCATTGCTTTGGTTTTTTGTGGCGCGAAGTTGAGCTTATTCTCGATACCCCACTTCCTCACATACTCGAGGGCAACGTTTGCTCGGTTCTCGATGGAGTGCGTGTCCGTTCCGCTGAACATCAGCACCACATCGTCTGCGAAAGCCTGTGCGTATGTCCCATCTTCTTCTAATTCGACCAGTAGTGGGTCGAGCAAGATGTTCCAGAAAGTGGGGCCGCTAATCGAGCCTTGGATGCATCCCTTTTCCGGTTGCCTCACATGCTCTCTGTTTGCGTAGCGGACCACCACTCTCCTGCCTTTGAAGTAGTCTTCCACTACCAGCCTTAGTTGCTTGGGACAGTCTTTCTTCGCCAGTTGGTACTTGATCGCTGGCCACCAAGCGTTGTCGAAAGCCCCCTCGATATCCAGCGACACCATCAACACTATTTCTTTGTTTTTTATGTGGCTCCTCGCTTTGGTCAAGATATCGAAGAGGGCATCTTCTGTGCTTTTTCCCGGCATAAAGCCATACTGCCTCCTGCTCATCCTGGGGAGTAGGCTGTGTCTAATTCTGTTTATCATCACCTTTTCTAGTATCTTCCCCATGACTGGCAGGAGGCCTATTGGACGGTATGACTTGGCGGCCGCGTAGTCCTCCTTTCCTGGCTTCCTCAGTACCACTATCGTGCATTCCTTCCATAGATCAGGGAAGCATCCCACTTCGAGGCATTTGTTGAAGATGGCCAGGGGAACCTCCGGGTTCGCCGTGATAGCTGCGCAGCAGATATCGGCGGTGAGTCCGTCAGCCCCCGGGGCCTTCCTCGGGTTGAAGCTTCGAGCAGTGCCGATGAGCTCCGCCATTGTAATTGGCACTTCATCAGCACTACTTTCCCGCAGGCTGCTTGTCATTTCCTCGACTGCTTTTCTTGTTAATCGATGGATATCATTATCCATCTCATAATTGTCTGGCGGGAAGAATTTCTGGGCCAGCAGCTGCACGGATTGTTCTGAATTCAACGAAATGCCCTTCTCTATCAGCGTGGTGTCCTCCCTGATCCCTTCCGCCTTCCTTATTATTTTATATATCCTGTCCCATAAGCTTTCCCCTTCTCGCTTCGTGCAAAGTTTTTTCCACCCTTCCTTCTGGGCCCTCTCGATCTCCTCTTCATATGTCTTTTTCGCCTCCAGGTAGGCGGTTATTACGCACTCTCTCCTCCTGGGAGCTGCGTATGAGATCCTTTTCTTTTTCCTTGTCATATCTTTCTTAAGGGCCTCTATTTCCTTGTTCCACCAGGGTGGTTCGAAGCGTTTCCTTTTTTGTTTATATTTGGGGATATATTTTTCAGCGGCATTTATAATTGATTTCATGTAGCTCATTACTAAGTTGTTGACCCCGGCTTTTGTGTTCTGTCCTTGAATGGTTTCTGTGCTTATGCCATGTCCCCTTACATTGTTCTTGAATTCCTCCCAGTCTGCTTTTTTCGTATTGTATTTGCGGGTCGTTTTTGGTAGTGTGTGCGTTTGGGGTTTTTGAAGGGCTGTAGTCACAAAAATTGTGTTGTGGTCTGAACTGGTAATCGAAGTATCAACCCACCATCTTGTTACCTTGCTGAGGAGAGCCGTTGTGCATACGGTGATATCAACTGCACTCGTGTATCTACGGCCCCCTCGTACGGTGTCGAAGGTGGGTGTGTTGCCACAATTTAGGATGCTCAGCCCTTCCTCATCAAGGAACCCTCGTAATTCCTTTCCTCGTGCGTCTTCGTTTCGGCTCCCCCACCACTCACTCCATGCGTTCACGTCCCCTCCAATTAGCACCATCTTGGTTTTTAGCTTTTTCGTGACGCTTCCTAGTTGTTCGAGGTATGGTTCGATGGGTTCATCGCCTTCAAAGTACACAGAAATTACCCCTATTTCCCACTGGTCCGTTCTCAGGACGGCAGCCACTATGTTTTCCGTGATTAGTGTCTTGTCTTGTATGACTTCGATGTGTTCGTCGAAAACAAGTATCGCCGCCTTCACCGGTTTCTTTTCTGTGGGTACGCACTGCACTACTCTGTACACAGGGCTTTCTGCCATCTGTTTACTGGCCCCTGTGTACGGTTCTTGGAGTAGTGCTATCTTTACGTTTCTACCGCCCGCTTCTTTTACAAACTCCTGGATTGCGATTCTCTTTTTTCTTAGGTTCGCTTGTGCCAGGAGAAAGCCGGTATTTTCATTTGTGCCCTCGGCTTTTTAGCAATACGCGTAACTTTGCCTTGCCGCTTTGTCCCATCCCTGCCGGGTTGGACAGCTCTGGCTGAAGGCTCCGTGCTCCGCGTTTTTGCCTTTTACTGTTTTACAATTAACGCAGCTGGGAGGCTTCCCCTCCTTGTGCATCTGGCAATCAGCCCTCATGTGGGCTCCTCCGCAGTGACTGCACACCTCTGTCTCATTCTTACAGTGTCGACGGGTGTGTCCATATCCCAGACACATTGTACACTGGACCAGAGGGGATTGGTCCTCTACCCAGACCCTCTGCAGGTCCACGTGTATCCTGCCAGCTGTTGTCAGTGATTGCCATAATTTAGGCGTGACCTGCAGGACCACGTGGCTCTCCAGAGGGTTTCTAGCTTTCTTTCGATATTTTTCCGTGATTTCTAAGTCCCGTTCCTCCAGGTGCGCAGTCACGTTTTTATTCTGGTTTTTTATGGCCCGGGAGATATCCTCTATCGAGTTGCAGGACAGGAGATTTTTCACTCTTACTAAGGGTTTTTTGTTTTGTGTGTCCTTCACTGTCATTTGTTCCCCTAGCTTTTCTTTTAGTTTGTTCCTTTCTTCCTCCGTCCTGCAGCCCATTATCACCTTCCCATCTCTGGCTCTCCTTATGTTTTCCACCTGCCAGCCTTCGTCCTTTGCATTCAGCAGGTGCCGGATGTTTTGCATTGTTTCCTCTGCCGTGTCGGTCGCACTCTTTGGCGCCACGACGACAGAGTGCAGCGTTCGTCTTGGTTTTTGTCGTCCCGGGCCGTCTTTTCCGTGTTGATCCTGACCGAGATTTTCTTTGGTCGCTTCTGCATACGACTTCATTTTGCTTTCCAGTTTGTTTTGCCTTTCTATTTCCTTCTTTTCTTTTTGTTCGAACTCTTTTCTAATCTCGGACAGGATGCTTTCGTTGTTTTTCATTGCCAGATGCTCCATATCTATTCTCAGCTTTTCCAGTTTTCTGTTTTCTGTTTCCATTTTCTCTATCTGTTTTTCTAGCCTGTCGTTTGCTTCTGATTTTTTGTCATTTTTATTTTTTGGTGTTCCTTTATTTGGGTTTCTCATTAGTTCCTCTTCGGCCTCCTTTACTATCTGGTACAGCCGCTTTACTGCTGACTGTACTCCTGTTTTAATATCAGTCTTTATATTCCTGGATTCCGCCAGGTGCGCCATTGCCTTGAGGTAGCAGTTTTTGGCTTCTTTTTCCCTGGTTTGTGCGGGAGTAGGAGACTTTCCCCCTCCACTCGCACCCACCAGGGGAGCCTCTTTTACCACCTTTGGGACTTGGCTGGAGGCCTCCTCCCATTTATCAATGCTGCGCCTAATGCCAGGCGCCGATGTCTGGCTTTTGGGTGGTGTGCGGAGACCCAGCATTTTGCCTATTAGGTGTAGTCGGTTTTTTAAAATTTAATTAAGTTCAATAGCTGTTTAGCCGGTTAGGTTAGGTTAGGTTAGGTTAGGTTAGGTTAGGTTAGGTTAGGTTAGGTTAGGTTAGGTTAGGTTAGGTTAGGTTAGGTTAGGTTAGGTTAGGTTAGGTTAGGTTAGGTTAGGTTAGGTTAGGTTAGGTTAGGTTAGGTTAGGTTAGGTTAGGTTAGGTTAGGTTAGGTAAGGTAGGTTAGGTTAGGTTAGGTTAGGTTAGGTTAGGTTAGGTTAGGTTAGGTTAGGTTAGGTTAGGTTAGGTTAGGTTAGGTTAGGTTAGGTTATTTTTTTTTTTTTTTTTTTTTTTTTTTATAACACCTAATAGGCCTACCTTCCCCGGCTACTTTATCGCCGGGGGCGTTGTCTAAGCTAAACTTCCCTCTTTTCTGTCATTCATCCTCACAATAATTTACACACAACTCAATTTTTATTAGGATTTAAATACAGATTTTCACAGACTTTGCTTAACCTACTTATATCTAATTTTTTACTCTAATGTTTTGCAGTCCTTTCTATGGCG
>NW_025576150.1:130000-131836 GCF_905147105.1 Pieris brassicae
GTATGTAATTATCGGCTCTATGACGGCTTGGTATACCTGGTGTACCATGTCTCCCGTCATTCCCCATTCCAGCTTCGCCATTCTTGCTACTTTTTATGTATATCTGCCGCTTTCCTCGTGACATTTGCACGTTGCTTGTTAAACGTTAGCCCTTCGTCTATAGTCAATCCCAATAGTTTAATTTCCTTCTCTATGACAATATCCTGTCCATTCATTCTAATTTTTGGGGTATCGAACTTCAACCTTCGCGTCAGGACCATTGCTTTGGTTTTTTGTGGCGCGAAGTTGAGCTTATTCTCGATACCCCACTTCCTCACATACTCGAGGGCAACGTTTGCTCGGTTCTCGATGAGTGCGTGTCCGTTCCGCTGAACATCAGCACCACATCGTCTGCGAAAGCCTGTGCGTATGTCCATCTTCTTCTAATTCGACCAGTAGTGGGTCGAGCAAGATGTTCCAGAAAGTGGGGCCGCTAATCGAGCCTTGGATGCATCCCTTTCCGGTTGCCTCACATGCTCTCTGTTTGCGTAGCGGACCACCACTCTACCTGCCTTTGAAGTAGTCTTCCACTACCAGCCTTAGTTGCTTGGACAGTCTTTCTTCGCCAGTTGGTACTTGATCGCTGGCCACCAAGCGTTGTCGAAAGCCCCCTCGATATCCAGCGACACCATCAAACACTATTTCTTTGTTTTTTATGTGGCTCCTCGCTTGGTCAAGATATCGAAGAGGGCATCTTCCGTGCTTTTTCCCGGCATAAAGCCATACTGCCTCCTGCTCATCCTGGGAGTAGGCTGTGTCTAATTCTGTTTTATCATCACCTTTTCTAGTATCTTCCCCATGACTGGCAGGAGGCCTATTGGACGGTATGACTTGGCGGCCGCGTAGTCCTCCTTTCCTGGCTTCCTCAGTACCACTATCGTGCATTCCTTCCATAGATCAGGGAAGCATCCCACTTCGAGGCATTTGTTGAAGATGGCCAGGGGAACCTCCGGGTTCGCCGTGATAGCTGCGCAGCAGATATCGGCGGTGAGTCCGTCAGCCCCGGGGCCTTCCTCGGGTTTGAAGCTTCGAGCAAGTGCCGAGAGCTCCGCCATTGTAATTGGCACTTCATCAGCACTACTTTCCCGCAGGCTGCTTGTCATTTCCTCGACTGCTTTTCTTGTTAATCGATGGATATCATTATCCATCTCATAATTGTCTGGCGGGAAGAATTTCTGGGCCAGCAGCTGCACGGATTGTTCTGAATTCAACGAAATTGCCCTTCTCTATCAGCGTGGTGTCCTCCCTGATCCCTTCCGCCTTCCTTATTATTTTATATATCCTGTCCCATAAGCTTCCCCTTCTCGCTTCGTGCAAAGTTTTTTCCACCCTTCCTTCTGGCCCTCTCGATCTCCTCTTCATATGTCTTTTCGCCTCCAGGTAGGCGGTTATTACGCACTCTCTCCTCCTGGGAGCTGCGTATGAGATCCTTTCTTTTTCCTTGTCCATATCTTTCTTAGGGCCTCTATTCCCTTTGTTCCACCAGGGTGGTTCGAAGCGTTTCCTTTTTTGTGTTATATTTGGGGATATATTTTTCAGACGGCATTTATAATTGATTTCATGTAGCTCATTACTAGTTGTTGACCCGGCTTTTGTGTTCTGTCCTTGAATGGTTTCTGTGCTTATGCCATGTCCCCTTACATTGTTCTTGAATTCCTCCCAGTCTGCTTTTTTTCGTATTGTATTTGCGGGTCGTTTTTGGTAGGTGTGTGCGTTTGGGGTTTTTGAAGGGCTTGTAGTCACAAAAATTGTGTTGTGGTCTGAACTGGTAATCGAAGTATCAACCCACCATCTTGA
>NW_025576151.1:0-16669 GCF_905147105.1 Pieris brassicae
TACACTCCGAGAGCATAGCCAGACGCAGGCACTCTCTTCAACATACAGTTATTCGTTTCATAACGATTAACTAAATCATGGGAGTTACACTCCGAGAGCATAGCCAGACGCAGGCACTCTCTTCAACATACAGTTATTCGTTTCATAACGATTAACTAAATCATGGGAGTTACACTCCGAGAGCATAGCCAGACGCAGGCACTCTCTTCAACATACAGTTATTCGTTTCATAACGATTAACTAAATCATGGGAGTTACACTCCGAGAGCATAGCCAGACGCAGGCACTCTCTTCTACATACAGTTATTCGTTTCATAACGATTAACTAAATCATGGGAGTTACACTCCGAGAGCATAGCCAGACGCAGGCACTCTCTTCAACATACAGTTATTCGTTTCATAACGATTAACTAAATCATGGGAGTTACACTCCGAGAGCATAGCCAGACGCAGGCACTCTCTTCAACATACAGTTATTCGTTTCATAACGATTAACTAAATCATGGGAGTTACACTCCGAGAGCATAGCCAGACGCAGGCACTCTCTTCTACATACAGTTATTCGTTTAATAACGATTAACTAAATCATGGGAGTTACACTCCGAGAGCATAGCCAGACGCAGGCACTCTCTTCAACATACAGTTATTCGTTTCATAACGATTAACTAAATCATGGGAGTTACACTCCGAGAGCATAGCCAGACGCAGGCACTCTCTTCAACATACAGTTATTCGTTTCAAAACGATTAACTAAATCATGGGAGTTACACTCCGAGAGCATAGCCAGACGCAGGCACTCTCTTCTACATACAGTTATTCGTTTCATAACGATTAACTAAATCATGGGAGTTACACTCCGAGAGCATAGCCAGACGCAGGCACTCTCTTCAACATACAGTTATTCGTTTCATAACGATTAACTAAATCATGGGAGTTACACTCCGAGAGCATAGCCAGACGCAGGCACTCTCTTCTACATACAGTTATTCGTTTCATAACGATTAACTAAATCATGGGAGTTACACTCCGAGAGCATAGCCAGACGCAGGCACTCTCTTCAACATACAGTTATTCGTTTCATAACGATTAACTAAATCATGGGAGTTACACTCCGAGAGCATAGCCAGACGCAGGCACTCTCTTCTACATACAGTTATTCGTTTCATAACGATTAACTAAATCATGGGAGTTACACTCCGAGAGCATAGCCAGACGCAGGCACTCTCTTCTACATACAGTTATTCGTTTCATAACGATTAACTAAATCATGGGAGTTACACTCCGAGAGCATACATAGCCAGACGTAGGCACTCTCTTCTACATACAGTTATTCGTTTCATAACGATTAACTAAATCATGGGAGTTACACTCCGAGAGCATAGCCAGACGCAGGCACTCTCTTCTACATACAGTTATTCGTTTCATAACGATTAACTAAATCATGGGAGTTACACTCCGAGAGCATAGCCAGACGCAGGCACTCTCTTCAACATACAGTTATTCGTTTCATAACGATTAACTAAATCATGGGAGTTACACTCCGAGAGCATACATAGCCAGACGTAGGCACTCTCTTCTACATACAGTTATTCGTTTCATAACGATTAACTAAATCATGGGAGTTACACTCCGAGAGCATAGCCAGACGCAGGCACTCTCTTCTACATACAGTTATTCGTTTCATAACGATTAACTAAATCATGGGAGTTACACTCCGAGAGCATAGCCAGACGCAGGCACTCTCTTCTACATACAGTTATTCGTTTCATAACGATTAACTAAATCATGGGAGTTACACTCCGAGAGCATAGCCAGACGCAGGCACTCTCTTTTACATACAGTTATTCGTTTCATAACGATTAACTAAATCATGGGAGTTACACTCCGAGAGCATACATAGCCAGACGTAGGCACTCTCTTCTACATACAGTTATTCGTTTCATAACGATTAACTAAATCATGGGAGTTACACTCCGAGAGCATAGCCAGACGCAGGCACTCTCTTCTACATACAGTTATTCGTTTCATAACGATTAACTAAATCATGGGAGTTACACTCCGAGAGCATAGCCAGACGCAGGCACTCTCTTCTACATACAGTTATTCGTTTCATAACGATTAACTAAATCATGGGAGTTACACTCCGAGAGCATACATAGCCAGACGTAGGCACTCTCTTCTACATACAGTTATTCGTTTCATAACGATTAACTAAATCATGGGAGTTACACTCCGAGAGCATAGCCAGACGCAGGCACTCTCTTCTACATACAGTTATTCGTTTCATAACGATTAACTAAATCATGGGAGTTACACTCCGAGAGCATAGCCAGACGCAGGCACTCTCTTCTACATACAGTTATTCGTTTCATAACGATTAACTAAATCATGGGAGTTACACTCCGAGAGCATAGCCAGACGCAGGCACTCTCTTCAACATACAGTTATTCGTTTCATAACGATTAACTAAATCATGGGAGTTACACTCCGAGAGCATAGCCAGACGCAGGCACTCTCTTCAACATACAGTTATTCGTTTCATAACGATTAACTAAATCATGGGAGTTACACTCCGAGAGCATAGCCAGACGCAGGCACTCTCTTCTACATACAGTTATTCGTTTCATAACGATTAACTAAATCATGGGAGTTACACTCCGAGAGCATAGCCAGACGCAGGCACTCTCTTCTACATACAGTTATTCGTTTCATAACGATTAACTAAATCATGGGAGTTACACTCCGAGAGCATAGCCAGACGCAGGCACTCTCTTCAACATACAGTTATTCGTTTCATAACGATTAACTAAATCATGGGAGTTACACTCCGAGAGCATAGCCAGACGCAGGCACTCTCTTCTACATACAGTTATTCGTTTCATAACGATTAACTAAATCATGGGAGTTACACTCCGAGAGCATAGCCAGACGCAGGCACTCTCTTCAACATACAGTTATTCGTTTCATAACGATTAACTAAATCATGGGAGTTACACTCCGAGAGCATAGCCAGACGCAGGCACTCTCTTCTACATACAGTTATTCGTTTCATAACGATTAACTAAATCATGGGAGTTACACTCCGAGAGCATAGCCAGACGCAGGCACTCTCTTCAACATACAGTTATTCGTTTCATAACGATTAACTAAATCATGGGAGTTACACTCCGAGAGCATAGCCAGACGCAGGCACTCTCTTCTACATACAGTTATTCGTTTCATAACGATTAACTAAATCATGGGAGTTACACTCCGAGAGCATAGCCAGACGCAGGCACTCTCTTCAACATACAGTTATTCGTTTCATAACGATTAACTAAATCATGGGAGTTACACTCCGAGAGCATAGCCAGACGCAGGCACTCTCTTCTACATACAGTTATTCGTTTCATAACGATTAACTAAATCATGGGAGTTACACTCCGAGAGCATAGCCAGACGCAGGCACTCTCTTCTACATACAGTTATTCGTTTCATAACGATTAACTAAATCATGGGAGTTACACTCCGAGAGCATACATAGCCAGACGTAGGCACTCTCTTCTATATACAGTTATTCGTTTCATAACGATTAACTAAATCATAGGAGTTACACTCCGAGAGCATAGCCAGACGCAGGCACTCTCTTCAACATACAGTTATTCGTTTCAAAACGATTAACTAAATCATGGGAGTTACACTCCGAGAGCATAGCCAGACGCAGGCACTCTCTTCAACATACAGTTATTCGTTTCATAACGATTAACTAAATCATGGGAGTTACACTCCGAGAGCATAGCCAGACGCAGGCACTCTCTTCAACATACAGTTATTCGTTTCATAACGATTAACTAAATCATGGGAGTTACACTCCGAGAGCATAGCCAGACGCAGGCACTCTCTTCAACATACAGTTATTCGTTTCATAACGATTAACTAAATCATGGGAGTTACACTCCGAGAGCATAGCCAGACGCAGGCACTCTCTTCTACATACAGTTATTCGTTTCATAACGATTAACTAAATCATGGGAGTTACACTCCGAGAGCATAGCCAGACGCAGGCACTCTCTTCAACATACAGTTATTCGTTTCATAACGATTAACTAAATCATGGGAGTTACACTCCGAGAGCATAGCCAGACGCAGGCACTCTCTTCAACATACAGTTATTCGTTTCATAACGATTAACTAAATCATGGGAGTTACACTCCGAGAGCATAGCCAGACGCAGGCACTCTCTTCTACATACAGTTATTCGTTTAATAACGATTAACTAAATCATGGGAGTTACACTCCGAGAGCATAGCCAGACGCAGGCACTCTCTTCAACATACAGTTATTCGTTTCATAACGATTAACTAAATCATGGGAGTTACACTCCGAGAGCATAGCCAGACGCAGGCACTCTCTTCAACATACAGTTATTCGTTTCAAAACGATTAACTAAATCATGGGAGTTACACTCCGAGAGCATAGCCAGACGCAGGCACTCTCTTCTACATACAGTTATTCGTTTCATAACGATTAACTAAATCATGGGAGTTACACTCCGAGAGCATAGCCAGACGCAGGCACTCTCTTCAACATACAGTTATTCGTTTCATAACGATTAACTAAATCATGGGAGTTACACTCCGAGAGCATAGCCAGACGCAGGCACTCTCTTCTACATACAGTTATTCGTTTCATAACGATTAACTAAATCATGGGAGTTACACTCCGAGAGCATAGCCAGACGCAGGCACTCTCTTCAACATACAGTTATTCGTTTCATAACGATTAACTAAATCATGGGAGTTACACTCCGAGAGCATAGCCAGACGCAGGCACTCTCTTCTACATACAGTTATTCGTTTCATAACGATTAACTAAATCATGGGAGTTACACTCCGAGAGCATAGCCAGACGCAGGCACTCTCTTCTACATACAGTTATTCGTTTCATAACGATTAACTAAATCATGGGAGTTACACTCCGAGAGCATACATAGCCAGACGTAGGCACTCTCTTCTACATACAGTTATTCGTTTCATAACGATTAACTAAATCATAGGAGTTACACTCCGAGAGCATAGCCAGACGCAGGCACTCTCTTCTACATACAGTTATTCGTTTCATAACGATTAACTAAATCATGGGAGTTACACTCCGAGAGCATAGCCAGACGCAGGCACTCTCTTCAACATACAGTTATTCGTTTCATAACGATTAACTAAATCATGGGAGTTACACTCCGAGAGCATAGCCAGACGCAGGCACTCTCTTCAACATACAGTTATTCGTTTCATAACGATTAACTAAATCATGGGAGTTACACTCCGAGAGCATAGCCAGACGCAGGCACTCTCTTCTACATACAGTTATTCGTTTAATAACGATTAACTAAATCATGGGAGTTACACTCCGAGAGCATAGCCAGACGCAGGCACTCTCTTCAACATACAGTTATTCGTTTCATAACGATTAACTAAATCATGGGAGTTACACTCCGAGAGCATAGCCAGACGCAGGCACTCTCTTCTACATACAGTTATTCGTTTCATAACGATTAACTAAATCATGGGAGTTACACTCCGAGAGCATAGCCAGACGCAGGCACTCTCTTCTACATACAGTTATTCGTTTCATAACGATTAACTAAATCATGGGAGTTACACTCCGAGAGCATACATAGCCAGACGTAGGCACTCTCTTCTACATACAGTTATTCGTTTCATAACGATTAACTAAATCATGGGAGTTACACTCCGAGAGCATAGCCAGACGCAGGCACTCTCTTCTACATACAGTTATTCGTTTCATAACGATTAACTAAATCATGGGAGTTACACTCCGAGAGCATAGCCAGACGCAGGCACTCTCTTCTACATACAGTTATTCGTTTCATAACGATTAACTAAATCATGGGAGTTACACTCCGAGAGCATAGCCAGACGCAGGCACTCTCTTTTACATACAGTTATTCGTTTCATAACGATTAACTAAATCATGGGAGTTACACTCCGAGAGCATACATAGCCAGACGTAGGCACTCTCTTCTACATACAGTTATTCGTTTCATAACGATTAACTAAATCATGGGAGTTACACTCCGAGAGCATAGCCAGACGCAGGCACTCTCTTCTACATACAGTTATTCGTTTCATAACGATTAACTAAATCATGGGAGTTACACTCCGAGAGCATAGCCAGACGCAGGCACTCTCTTCTACATACAGTTATTCGTTTCATAACGATTAACTAAATCATGGGAGTTACACTCCGAGAGCATACATAGCCAGACGTAGGCACTCTCTTCTACATACAGTTATTCGTTTCATAACGATTAACTAAATCATGGGAGTTACACTCCGAGAGCATAGCCAGACGCAGGCACTCTCTTCTACATACAGTTATTCGTTTCATAACGATTAACTAAATCATGGGAGTTACACTCCGAGAGCATAGCCAGACGCAGGCACTCTCTTCTACATACAGTTATTCGTTTCATAACGATTAACTAAATCATGGGAGTTACACTCCGAGAGCATAGCCAGACGCAGGCACTCTCTTCAACATACAGTTATTCGTTTCATAACGATTAACTAAATCATGGGAGTTACACTCCGAGAGCATAGCCAGACGCAGGCACTCTCTTCAACATACAGTTATTCGTTTCAAAACGATTAACTAAATCATGGGAGTTACACTCCGAGAGCATAGCCAGACGCAGGCACTCTCTTCAACATACAGTTATTCGTTTCATAACGATTAACTAAATCATGGGAGTTACACTCCGAGAGCATAGCCAGACGCAGGCACTCTCTTCAACATACAGTTATTCGTTTCATAACGATTAACTAAATCATGGGAGTTACACTCCGAGAGCATAGCCAGACGCAGGCACTCTCTTCTACATACAGTTATTCGTTTCATAACGATTAACTAAATCATGGGAGTTACACTCCGAGAGCATAGCCAGACGCAGGCACTCTCTTCAACATACAGTTATTCGTTTCATAACGATTAACTAAATCATGGGAGTTACACTCCGAGAGCATAGCCAGACGCAGGCACTCTCTTCAACATACAGTTATTCGTTTCATAACGATTAACTAAATCATGGGAGTTACACTCCGAGAGCATAGCCAGACGCAGGCACTCTCTTCTACATACAGTTATTCGTTTAATAACGATTAACTAAATCATGGGAGTTACACTCCGAGAGCATAGCCAGACGCAGGCACTCTCTTCAACATACAGTTATTCGTTTCATAACGATTAACTAAATCATGGGAGTTACACTCCGAGAGCATAGCCAGACGCAGGCACTCTCTTCTACATACAGTTATTCGTTTCATAACGATTAACTAAATCATGGGAGTTACACTCCGAGAGCATAGCCAGACGCAGGCACTCTCTTCTACATACAGTTATTCGTTTCATAACGATTAACTAAATCATGGGAGTTACACTACGAGAGCATACATAGCCAGACGTAGGCACTCTCTTCTACATACAGTTATTCGTTTCATAACGATTAACTAAATCATGGGAGTTACACTCCGAGAGCATAGCCAGACGCAGGCACTCTCTTCTACATACAGTTATTCGTTTCATAACGATTAACTAAATCATGGGAGTTACACTCCGAGAGCATAGCCAGACGCAGGCACTCTCTTCTACATACAGTTATTCGTTTCATAACGATTAACTAAATCATGGGAGTTACACTCCGAGAGCATAGCCAGACGCAGGCACTCTCTTTTACATACAGTTATTCGTTTCATAACGATTAACTAAATCATGGGAGTTACACTCCGAGAGCATAGCCAGACGCAGGCACTCTCTTCTACATACAGTTATTCGTTTCATAACGATTAACTAAATCATGGGAGTTACACTCCGAGAGCATAGCCAGACGCAGGCACTCTCTTCTACATACAGTTATTCGTTTCATAACGATTAACTAAATCATGGGAGTTACACTCCGAGAGCATAGCCAGACGCAGGCACTCTCTTCTACATACAGTTATTCGTTTCATAACGATTAACTAAATCATGGGAGTTACACTCCGAGAGCATAGCCAGACGCAGGCACTCTCTTCTACATACAGTTATTCGTTTCATAACGATTAACTAAATCATGGGAGTTACACTCCGAGAGCATAGCCAGACGCAGGCACTCTCTTCAACATACAGTTATTCGTTTCATAACGATTAACTAAATCATGGGAGTTACACTCCGAGAGCATAGCCAGACGCAGGCACTCTCTTCAACATACAGTTATTCGTTTCAAAACGATTAACTAAATCATGGGAGTTACACTCCGAGAGCATAGCCAGACGCAGGCACTCTCTTCTACATACAGTTATTCGTTTCATAACGATTAACTAAATCATGGGAGTTACACTCCGAGAGCATAGCCAGACGCAGGCACTCTCTTCAACATACAGTTATTCGTTTCATAACGATTAACTAAATCATGGGAGTTACACTCCGAGAGCATAGCCAGACGCAGGCACTCTCTTCAACATACAGTTATTCGTTTCATAACGATTAACTAAATCATGGGAGTTACACTCCGAGAGCATAGCCAGACGCAGGCACTCTCTTCAACATACAGTTATTCGTTTCAAAACGATTAACTAAATCATGGGAGTTACACTCCGAGAGCATAGCCAGACGCAGGCACTCTCTTCTACATACAGTTATTCGTTTCATAACGATTAACTAAATCATGGGAGTTACACTCCGAGAGCATAGCCAGACGCAGGCACTCTCTTCTACATACAGTTATTCGTTTCATAACGATTAACTAAATCATGGGAGTTACACTCCGAGAGCATAGCCAGACGCAGGCACTCTCTTCTACATACAGTTATTCGTTTCATAACGATTAACTAAATCATGGGAGTTACACTCCGAGAGCATAGCCAGACGCAGGCACTCTCTTCAACATACAGTTATTCGTTTCATAACGATTAACTAAATCATGGGAGTTACACTCCGAGAGCATAGCCAGACGCAGGCACTCTCTTCTACATACAGTTATTCGTTTCATAACGATTAACTAAATCATGGGAGTTACACTCCGAGAGCATAGCCAGACGCAGGCACTCTCTTCAACATACAGTTATTCGTTTCATAACGATTAACTAAATCATGGGAGTTACACTCCGAGAGCATAGCCAGACGCAGGCACTCTCTTCAACATACAGTTATTCGTTTCATAACGATTAACTAAATCATGGGAGTTACACTCCGAGAGCATAGCCAGACGCAGGCACTCTCTTCTACATACAGTTATTCGTTTCATAACGATTAACTAAATCATGGGAGTTACACTCCGAGAGCATAGCCAGACGCAGGCACTCTCTTCTACATACAGTTATTCGTTTCATAACGATTAACTAAATCATGGGAGTTACACTCCGAGAGCATAGCCAGACGCAGGCACTCTCTTCAACATACAGTTATTCGTTTCATAACGATTAACTAAATCATGGGAGTTACACTCCGAGAGCATAGCCAGACGCAGGCACTCTCTTCTACATACAGTTATTCGTTTCATAACGATTAACTAAATCATGGGAGTTACACTCCGAGAGCATAGCCAGACGCAGGCACTCTCTTCAACATACAGTTATTCGTTTCATAACGATTAACTAAATCATGGGAGTTACACTCCGAGAGCATAGCCAGACGCAGGCACTCTCTTCAACATACAGTTATTCGTTTCATAACGATTAACTAAATCATGGGAGTTACACTCCGAGAGCATAGCCAGACGCAGGCACTCTCTTCAACATACAGTTATTCGTTTCATAACGATTAACTAAATCATGGGAGTTACACTCCGAGAGCATAGCCAGACGCAGGCACTCTCTTCTACATACAGTTATTCGTTTCATAACGATTAACTAAATCATGGGAGTTACACTCCGAGAGCATAGCCAGACGCAGGCACTCTCTTCAACATACAGTTATTCGTTTCAAAACGATTTACTAAATCATGGGAGTTACACTCCGAGAGCATAGCCAGACGCAGGCACTCTCTTCAACATACAGTTATTCGTTTCATAACGATTAACTAAATCATGGGAGTTACACTCCGAGAGCATAGCCAGACGCAGGCACTCTCTTCAACATACAGTTATTCGTTTCATAACGATTAACTAAATCATGGGAGTTACACTCCGAGAGCATAGCCAGACGCAGGCACTCTCTTCAACATACAGTTATTCGTTTCATAACGATTAACTAAATCATGGGAGTTACACTCCGAGAGCATAGCCAGACGCAGGCACTCTCTTCAACATACAGTTATTCGTTTCATAACGATTAACTAAATCATGGGAGTTACACTCCGAGAGCATAGCCAGACGCAGGCACTCTCTTCTACATACAGTTATTCGTTTCATAACGATTAACTAAATCATGGGAGTTACACTCCGAGAGCATAGCCAGACGCAGGCACTCTCTTCAACATACAGTTATTCGTTTCATAACGATTAACTAAATCATGGGAGTTACACTCCGAGAGCATAGCCAGACGCAGGCACTCTCTTCAACATACAGTTATTCGTTTCATAACGATTAACTAAATCATGGGAGTTACACTCCGAGAGCATAGCCAGACGCAGGCACTCTCTTCTACATACAGTTATTCGTTTCATAACGATTAACTAAATCATGGGAGTTACACTCCGAGAGCATAGCCAGACGCAGGCACTCTCTTCAACATACAGTTATTCGTTTCATAACGATTAACTAAATCATGGGAGTTACACTCCGAGAGCATAGCCAGACGCAGGCACTCTCTTCAACATACAGTTATTCGTTTCATAACGATTAACTAAATCATGGGAGTTACACTCCGAGAGCATAGCCAGACGCAGGCACTCTCTTCAACATACAGTAATTCGTTTCAAAACGATTAACTAAATCATGGGAGTTACACTCCGAGAGCATAGCCAGACGCAGGCACTCTCTTCTACATACAGTTATTCGTTTCATAACGATTAACTAAATCATGGGAGTTACACTCCGAGAGCATAGCCAGACGCAGGCACTCTCTTCAACATACAGTTATTCGTTTCATAACGATTAACTAAATCATGGGAGTTACACTCCGAGAGCATAGCCAGACGCAGGCACTCTCTTCTACATACAGTTATTCGTTTCATAACGATTAACTAAATCATGGGAGTTACACTCCGAGAGCATAGCCAGACGCAGGCACTCTCTTCAACATACAGTTATTCGTTTCATAACGATTAACTAAATCATGGGAGTTACACTCCGAGAGCATAGCCAGACGCAGGCACTCTCTTCTACATACAGTTATTCGTTTCATAACGATTAACTAAATCATGGGAGTTACACTCCGAGAGCATAGCCAGACGCAGGCACTCTCTTCAACATACAGTTATTCGTTTCATAACGATTAACTAAATCATGGGAGTTACACTCCGAGAGCATAGCCAGACGCAGGCACTCTCTTCAACATACAGTTATTCGTTTCATAACGATTAACTAAATCATGGGAGTTACACTCCGAGAGCATAGCCAGACGCAGGCACTCTCTTCAACATACAGTTATTCGTTTCAAAACGATTAACTAAATCATGGGAGTTACACTCCGAGAGCATAGCCAGACGCAGGCACTCTCTTCTACATACAGTTATTCGTTTCATAACGATTAACTAAATCATGGGAGTTACACTCCGAGAGCATAGCCAGACGCAGGCACTCTCTTCTACATACAGTTATTCGTTTCATAACGATTAACTAAATCATGGGAGTTACACTCCGAGAGCATAGCCAGACGCAGGCACTCTCTTCTACATACAGTTATTCGTTTCATAACGATTAACTAAATCATGGGAGTTACACTCCGAGAGCATAGCCAGACGCAGGCACTCTCTTCTACATACAGTTATTCGTTTCATAACGATTAACTAAATCATGGGAGTTACACTCCGAGAGCATAGCCAGACGCAGGCACTCTCTTCTACATACAGTTATTCGTTTCATAACGATTAACTAAATCATGGGAGTTACACTCCGAGAGCATAGCCAGACGCAGGCACTCTCTTCAACATACAGTTATTCGTTTCATAACGATTAACTAAATCATGGGAGTTACACTCCGAGAGCATAGCCAGACGCAGGCACTCTCTTCAACATACAGTTATTCGTTTCATAACGATTAACTAAATCATGGGAGTTACACTCCGAGAGCATAGCCAGACGCAGGCACTCTCTTCAACATACAGTAATTCGTTTCAAAACGAATAACTGAATCATGGGAGTTACACTCCGAGAGCATAGCCAGACGCAGGCACTCTCTTCAACATACAGTTATTCGTTTCATAACGATTAACTAAATCATGGGAGTTACACTCCGAGAGCATAGCCAGACGCAGGCACTCTCTTCTACATACAGTTATTCGTTTCATAACGATTAACTAAATCATGGGAGTTACACTCCGAGAGCATAGCCAGACGCAGGCACTCTCTTCAACATACAGTTATTCGTTTCATAACGATTAACTAAATCATGGGAGTTACACTCCAAGAGCATAGCCAGACGCAGGCACTCTCTTCAACATACAGTTATTCGTTTCATAACGATTAACTAAATCATGGGAGTTACACTCCGAGAGCATAGCCAGACGCAGGCACTCTCTTCAACATACAGTTATTCGTTTCATAACGATTAACTAAATCATGGGAGTTACACTCCGAGAGCATAGCCAGACGCAGGCACTCTCTTCTACATACAGTTATTCGTTTCATAACGATTAACTAAATCATGGGAGTTACACTCCGAGAGCATAGCCAGACGCAGGCACTCTCTTCAACATACAGTTATTCGTTTCATAACGATTAACTAAATCATGGGAGTTACACTCCGAGAGCATAGCCAGACGCAGGCACTCTCTTCAACATACAGTTATTCGTTTCATAACGATTAACTAAATCATGGGAGTTACACTCCGAGAGCATAGCCAGACGCAGGCACTCTCTTCAACATACAGTTATTCGTTTCATAACGATTAACTAAATCATGGGAGTTACACTCCGAGAGCATAGCCAGACGCAGGCACTCTCTTCAACATACAGTTATTCGTTTCATAACGATTAACTAAATCATGGGAGTTACACTCCGAGAGCATAGCCAGACGCAGGCACTCTCTTCAACATACAGTTATTCGTTTCATAACGATTAACTAAATCATGGGAGTTACACTCCGAGAGCATAGCCAGACGCAGGCACTCTCTTCAACATACAGTTATTCGTTTCATAACGATTAACTAAATCATGGGAGTTACACTCCGAGAGCATAGCCAGACGCAGGCACTCTCTTCAACATACAGTTATTCGTTTCATAACGATTAACTAAATCATGGGAGTTACACTCCGAGAGCATAGCCAGACGCAGGCACTCTCTTCAACATACAGTTATTCGTTTCATAACGATTAACTAAATCATGGGAGTTACACTCCGAGAGCATAGCCAGACGCAGGCACTCTCTTCAACATACAGTTATTCGTTTCATAACGATTAACTAAATCATGGGAGTTACACTCCGAGAGCATAGCCAGACGCAGGCACTCTCTTCTACATACAGTTATTCGTTTCATAACGATTAACTAAATCATGGGAGTTACACTCCGAGAGCATAGCCAGACGCAGGCACTCTCTTCAACATACAGTTATTCGTTTCATAACGATTAACTAAATCATGGGAGTTACACTCCGAGAGCATAGCCAGACGCAGGCACTCTCTTCTACGTACAGTTATTCGTTTCATAACGATTAACTAAATCATGGGAGTTACACTCCGAGAGCATAGCCAGACGCACGCACTCTCTTCTACATACAGTTATTCGTTTCATAACGATTAACTAAATCATGGGAGTTACACTCCGAGAGCATAGCCAGACGCAGGCACTCTCTTCAACATACAGTTATTCGTTTCATAACGATTAACTAAATCATGGGAGTTACACTCCGAGAGCATAGCCAGACGCAGGCACTCTCTTCAACATACAGTTATTCGTTTCATAACGATTAACTAAATCATGGGAGTTACACTCCGAGAGCATAGCCAGACGCAGGCACTCTCTTCAACATACAGTTATTCGTTTCATAACGATTAACTAAATCATGGGAGTTACACTCCGAGAGCATAGCCAGACGCAGGCACTCTCTTCAACATACAGTTATTCGTTTCATAACGATTAACTAAATCATGGGAGTTACACTCCGAGAGCATAGCCAGACGCAGGCACTCTCTTCAACATACAGTTATTCGTTTCATAACGATTAACTAAATCATGGGAGTTACACTCCGAGAGCATAGCCAGACGCAGGCACTCTCTTCAACATACAGTTATTCGTTTCATAACGATTAACTTAATCATGGGAGTTACACTCCGAGAGCATAGCCAGACGCAGGCACTCTCTTCTACATACAGTTATTCGTTTCATAACGATTAACTAAATCATGGGAGTTACACTCCGAGAGCATAGCCAGACGCAGGCACTCTCTTCAACATACAGTTATTCGTTTCATAACGATTAACTAAATCATGGGAGTTACACTCCGAGAGCATAGCCAGACGCAGGCACTCTCTTCTACGTACAGTTATTCGTTTCATAACGATTAACTAAATCATGGGAGTTACACTCCGAGAGCATAGCCAGACGCACGCACTCTCTTCTACATACAGTTATTCGTTTCATAACGATTAACTAAATCATGGGAGTTACACTCCGAGAGCATAGCCAGACGCAGGAACTCTCTTCTACATACAGTTATTCGTTTCATAACGATTAACTAAATCATGGGAGTTACACTCCGAGAGCATAGCCAGACGCAGGCACTCTCTTCAACATACAGTTATTCGTTTCATAACGATTAACTAAATCATGGTAGTTACACTCCGAGAGCATAGCCAGACGCAGGCACTCTCTTCAACATACAGTTATTCGTTTCATAACGATTAACTAAATCATGGGAGTTACACTCCGAGAGCATAGCCAGACGCAGGCACTCTCTTCAACATACAGTTATTCGTTTCATAACGATTAACTAAATCATGGGAGTTACACTCCGAGAGCATAGCCAGACGCAGGCACTCTCTTCAACATACAGTTATTCGTTTCATAACGATTAACTAAATCATGGGAGTTACACTCCGAGAGCATAGCCAGACGCAGGCACTCTCTTCTACATACAGTTATTCGTTTCATAACGATTAACTAAATCATGGGAGTTACACTCCGAGAGCATAGCCAGACGCAGGCACTCTCTTCAACATACAGTTATTCGTTTCATAACGATTAACTAAATCATGGGAGTTACACTCCGAGAGCATAGCCAGACGCAGGCACTCTCTTCAACATACAGTTATTCGTTTCATAACGATTAACTAAATCATGGGAGTTACACTCCGAGAGCATAGCCAGACGCAGGCACTCTCTTCTACATACAGTTATTCGTTTCATAACGATTAACTAAATCATGGGAGTTACACTCCGAGAGCATAGCCAGACGCAGGCACTCTCTTCTACATACAGTTATTCGTTTCATAACGATTAACTAAATCATGGGAGTTACACTCCGAGAGCATAGCCAGACGCAGGCACTCTCTTCAACATACAGTTATTCGTTTCATAACGATTAACTAAATCATGGGAGTTACACTCCGAGAGCATAGCCAGACGCAGGCACTCTCTTCTACATACAGTTATTCGTTTCATAACGATTAACTAAATCATGGGAGTTACACTCCGAGAGCATAGCCAGACGCAGGCACTCTCTTCAACATACAGTTATTCGTTTCATAACGATTAACTAAATCATGGGAGTTACACTCCGAGAGCATAGCCAGACGCAGGCACTCTCTTCTACATACAGTTATTCGTTTCATAACGATTAACTAAATCATGGGAGTTACACTCCGAGAGCATAGCCAGACGCAGGCACTCTCTTCAACATACAGTTATTCGTTTCATAACGATTAACTAAATCATGGGAGTTACACTCCGAGAGCATAGCCAGACGCAGGCACTCTCTTCTACATACAGTTATTCGTTTCATAACGATTAACTAAATCATGGGAGTTACACTCCGAGAGCATAGCCAGACGCAGGCACTCTCTTCTACATACAGTTATTCGTTTCATAACGATTAACTAAATCATGGGAGTTACACTCCGAGAGCATAGCCAGACGCAGGCACTCTCTTCTACATACAGTTATTCGTTTCATAACGATTAACTAAATCATGGGAGTTACACTCCGAGAGCATAGCCAGACGCAGGCACTCTCTTCTACATACAGTTATTCGTTTCATAACGATTAACTAAATCATGGGAGTTACACTCCGAGAGCATAGCCAGACGCAGGCACTCTCTTCTACATACAGTTATTCGTTTCATAACGATTAACTAAATCATGGGAGTTACACTCCGAGAGCATAGCCAGACGCAGGCACTCTCTTCTACATACAGTTATTCGTTTCATAACGATTAACTAAGTCATGGGAGTTACACTCCGAGAGCATAGCCAGACGCAGGCACTCTCTTCAACATACAGTTATTCGTTTCATAACGATTAACTAAATCATGGGAGTTACACTCCGAGAGCATAGCCAGACGCAGGCACTCTCTTCAACATACAGTTATTC
>NW_025576152.1:0-16640 GCF_905147105.1 Pieris brassicae
TACAGTTATTCGTTTCATAACGATTAACTAAATCATGGGAGTTACACTCCGAGAGCATAGCCAGACGCAGGCACTCTCTTCAACATACAGTTATTCGTTTCATAACGATTAACTAAATCATGGGAGTTACACTCCGAGAGCATAGCCAGACGCAGGCACTCTCTTCAACATACAGTTATTCGTTTCATAACGATTAACTAAATCATGGGAGTTACACTCCGAGAGCATAGCCAGACGCAGGCACTCTCTTCAACATACAGTTATTCGTTTCATAACGATTAACTAAATCATGGGAGTTACACTCCGAGAGCATAGCCAGACGCAGGCACTCTCTTCAACATACAGTTATTCGTTTCATAACGATTAACTAAATCATGGGAGTTACACTCCGAGAGCATAGCCAGACGCAGGCACTCTCTTCAACATACAGTTATTCGTTTCATAACGATTAACTAAATCATGGGAGTTACACTCCGAGAGCATACATAGCCAGACGTAGGCACTCTCTTCAACATACAGTTATTCGTTTCATAACGATTAACTAAATCATGGGAGTTACACTCCGAGAGCATAGCCAGACGCAGGCACTCTCTTCAACATACAGTTATTCGTTTCATAACGATTAACTAAATCATGGGAGTTACACTCCGAGAGCATACATAGCCAGACGTAGGCACTCTCTTCTACATACAGTTATTCGTTTCATAACGATTAACTAAATCATGGGAGTTACACTCCGAGAGCATAGCCAGACGCAGGCACTCTCTTCAACATACAGTTATTCGTTTCATAACGATTAACTAAATCATGGGAGTTACACTCCGAGAGCATACATAGCCAGACGTAGGCACTCTCTTCTACATACAGTTATTCGTTTCATAACGATTAACTAAATCATGGGAGTTACACTCCGAGAGCATAGCCAGACGCAGGCACTCTCTTCAACATACAGTTATTCGTTTCATAACGATTAACTAAATCATGGGAGTTACACTCCGAGAGCATACATAGCCAGACGTAGGCACTCTCTTCAACATACAGTTATTCGTTTCATAACGATTAACTAAATCATGGGAGTTACACTCCGAGAGCATACATAGCCAGACGTAGGCACTCTCTTCAACATACAGTTATTCGTTTCATAACGATTAACTAAATCATGGGAGTTACACTCCGAGAGCATAGCCAGACGCAGGCACTCTCTTCAACATACAGTTATTCGTTTCATAACGATTAACTAAATCATGGGAGTTACAATTCGAGAGCATAGCCAGACGCAGGCACTCTCTTCAACATACAGTTATTCGTTTCATAACGATTAACTAAATCATGGGAGTTACACTCCGAGAGCATAGCCAGACGCAGGCACTCTCTTCAACATACAGTTATTCGTTTCATAACGATTAACTAAATCATGGGAGTTACACTCCGAGAGCATAGCCAGACGCAGGCACTCTCTTCAACATACAGTTATTCGTTTCATAACGATTAACTAAATCATGGGAGTTACACTCCGAGAGCATACATAGCCAGACGTAGGCACTCTCTTCTACATACAGTTATTCGTTTCATAACGATTAACTAAATCATGGGAGTTACACTCCGAGAGCATAGCCAGACGCAGGCACTCTCTTCAACATACAGTTATTCGTTTCATAACGATTAACTAAATCATGGGAGTTACACTCCGAGAGCATAGCCAGACGCAGGCACTCTCTTCAACATACAGTTATTCGTTTCATAACGATTAACTAAATCATGGGAGTTACACTCCGAGAGCATAGCCAGACGCAGGCACTCTCTTCAACATACAGTTATTCGTTTCATAACGATTAACTAAATCATGGGAGTTACACTCCGAGAGCATAGCCAGACGCAGGCACTCTCTTCAACATACAGTTATTCGTTTCATAACGATTAACTAAATCATGGGAGTTACACTCCGAGAGCATAGCCAGACGCAGGCACTCTCTTCAACATACAGTTATTCGTTTCATAACGATTAACTAAATCATGGGAGTTACACCCCGAGAGCATACATAGCCAGACGCAGGCACTCTCTTCAACATACAGTTATTCGTTTCATAACGATTAACTAAATCATGGGAGTTACACTCCGAGAGCATACATAGCCAGACGTAGGCACTCTCTTCTACATACAGTTATTCGTTTCATAACGATTAACTAAATCATGGGAGTTACACTCCGAGAGCATAGCCAGACGCAGGCACTCTCTTCAACATACAGTTATTCATTTCATAACGATTAACTAAATCATGGGAGTTACACTCCGAGAGCATAGCCAGACGCAGGCACTCTCTTCAACATACAGTTATTCGTTTCATAACGATTAACTAAATCATGGGAGTTACACTCCGAGAGCATAGCCAGACGCAGGCACTCTCTTCTACATACAGTTATTCGTTTCATAACGATTAACTAAATCATGGGAGTTTCACTCCGAGAGCATAGCCAGACGCAGGCACTCTCTTCAACATACAGTTATTCGTTTCATAACGATTAACTAAATCATGGGAGTTACACTCCGAGAGCATAGCCAGACGCAGGCACTCTCTTCAACATACAGTTATTCGTTTCATAACGATTAACTAAATCATGGGAGTTACACTCCGAGAGCATAGCCAGACGCAGGCACTCTCTTCAACATACAGTTATTCGTTTCATAACGATTAACTAAATCATGGGAGTTACACTCCGAGAGCATACATAGCCAGACGTAGGCACTCTCTTCTACATACAGTTATTCGTTTCATAACGATTAACTAAATCATGGGAGTTACACTCCGAGAGCATAGCCAGACGCAGGCACTCTCTTCAACATACAGTTATTCGTTTCATAACGATTAACTAAATCATGGGAGTTACACTCCGAGAGCATAGCCAGACGCAGGCACTCTCTTCAACATACAGTTATTCGTTTCATAACGATTAACTAAATCATGGGAGTTACACTCCGAGAGCATAGCCAGACGCAGGCACTCTCTTCAACATACAGTTATTCGTTTCATAACGATTAACTAAATCATGGGAGTTACACTCCGAGAGCATAGCCAGACGCAGGCACTCTCTTCAACATACAGTTATTCGTTTCATAACGATTAACTAAATCATGGGAGTTACACTCCGAGAGCATAGCCAGACGCAGGCACTCTCTTCAACATACAGTTATTCGTTTCATAACGATTAACTAAATCATGGGAGTTACACCCCGAGAGCATACATAGCCAGACGCAGGCACTCTCTTCAACATACAGTTATTCGTTTCATAACGATTAACTAAATCATGGGAGTTACACTCCGAGAGCATACATAGCCAGACGTAGGCACTCTCTTCTACATACAGTTATTCGTTTCATAACGATTAACTAAATCATGGGAGTTACACTCCGAGAGCATAGCCAGACGCAGGCACTCTCTTCAACATACAGTTATTCATTTCATAACGATTAACTAAATCATGGGAGTTACACTCCGAGAGCATAGCCAGACGCAGGCACTCTCTTCAACATACAGTTATTCGTTTCATAACGATTAACTAAATCATGGGAGTTACACTCCGAGAGCATAGCCAGACGTAGGCACTCTCTTCTACATACAGTTATTCGTTTCATAACGATTAACTAAATCATGGGAGTTTCACTCCGAGAGCATAGCCAGACGCAGGCACTCTCTTCAACATACAGTTATTCGTTTCATAACGATTAACTAAATCATGGGAGTTACACTCCGAGAGCATAGCCAGACGCAGGCACTCTCTTCAACATACAGTTATTCGTTTCATAACGATTAACTAAATCATGGGAGTTACACTCCGAGAGCATAGCCAGACGCAGGCACTCTCTTCAACATACAGTTATTCGTTTCATAACGATTAACTAAATCATGGGAGTTACACTCCGAGAGCATAGCCAGACGCAGGCACTCTCTTCTACATACAGTTATTCGTTTCATAACGATTAACTAAATCATGGGAGTTACACTCCGAGAGCATAGCCAGACGCAGGCACTCTCTTCAACATACAGTTATTCGTTTCATAACGATTAACTAAATCATGGGAGTTACACTCCGAGAGCATAGCCAGACGCAGGCACTCTCTTCAACATACAGTTATTCGTTTCATAACGATTAACTAAATCATGGGAGTTACACTCCGAGAGCATACATAGCCAGACGTAGGCACTCTCTTCAACATACAGTTATTCGTTTCATAACGATTAACTAAATCATGGGAGTTACACTCCGAGAGCATAGCCAGACGCATGCACTCTCTTCAACATACAGTTATTCGTTTCATAACGATTAACTAAATCATGGGAGTTACACTCCGAGAGCATAGCCAGATGCAGGCACTCTCTTCAACATACAGTTATTCGTTTCATAACGATTAACTAAATCATGGGAGTTACACTCCGAGAGCATAGCCAGACGCAGGCACTCTCTTCAACATACAGTTATTCGTTTCATAACGATTAACTAAATCATGGGAGTTACACTCCGAGAGCATACATAGCCAGACGTAGGCACTCTCTTCTACATACAGTTATTCGTTTCATAACGATTAACTAAATCATGGGAGTTACACTCCGAGAGCATAGCCAGACGCAGGCACTCTCTTCAACATACAGTTATTCGTTTCATAACGATTAACTAAATCATGGGAGTTACACTCCGAGAGCATAGCCAGACGCAGGCACTCTCTTCAACATACAGTTATTCGTTTCATAACGATTAACTAAATCATGGGAGTTACACTCCGAGAGCATAGCCAGACGCAGGCACTCTCTTCAACATACAGTTATTCGTTTCATAACGATTAACTAAATCATGGGAGTTACACTCCGAGAGCATAGCCAGACGCAGGCACTCTCTTCTACATACAGTTATTCGTTTCATAACGATTAACTAAATCATGGGAGTTACACTCCGAGAGCATAGCCAGACGCAGGCACTCTCTTCAACATACAGTTATTCGTTTCATAACGATTAACTAAATCATGGGAGTTACACTCCGAGAGCATAGCCAGACGCAGACACTCTCTTCAACATACAGTTATTCGTTTCATAACGATTAACTAAATCATGGGAGTTACACTCCGAGAGCATACATAGCCAGACGTAGGCACTCTCTTCTACATACAGTTATTCGTTTCATAACGATTAACTAAATCATGGGAGTTACACTCCGAGAGCATACATAGCCAGACGTAGGCACTCTCTTCAACATACAGTTATTCGTTTCATAACGATTAACTAAATCATGGGAGTTACACTCCGAGAGCATACATAGCCAGACGTAGGCACTCTCTTCAACATACAGTTATTCGTTTCATAACGATTAACTAAATCATGGGAGTTACACTCCGAGAGCATAGCCAGACACATGCACTCTCTTCAACATACAGTTATTCGTTTCATAACGATTAACTAAATCATGGGAGTTACACTCCGAGAGCATAGCCAGACGCAGGCACTCTCTTCAACATACAGTTATTCGTTTCATAACGATTAACTAAATCATGGGAGTTACACTCCGAGAGCATAGCCAGACGCAGGCACTCTCTTCAACATACAGTTATTCGTTTCATAACGATTAAATAAATCATGGGAGTTACACTCCGAGAGCATAGCCAGACGCAGGCACTCTCTTCAACATACAGTTATTCGTTTCATAACGATTAACTAAATCATGGGAGTTACACTCCGAGAGCATACATAGCCAGACGTAGGCACTCTCTTCTACATACAGTTATTCGTTTCATAACGATTAACTAAATCATGGGAGTTACACTCCGAGAGCATAGCCAGACGCAGGCACTCTCTTCAACATACAGTTATTCGTTTCATAACGATTAACTAAATCATGGGAGTTACACTCCGAGAGCATAGCCAGACGCAGGCACTCTCTTCAACATACAGTTATTCGTTTCATAACGATTAACTAAATCATGGGAGTTACACTCCGAGAGCATAGCCAGACGCAGGCACTCTCTTCAACATACAGTTATTCGTTTCATAACGATTAACTAAATCATGGGAGTTACACTCCGAGAGCATAGCCAGACGCAGGCACTCTCTTCAACATACAGTTATTCGTTTCATAACGATTAACTAAATCATGGGAGTTACACTCCGAGAGCATAGCCAGACGCAGGCACTCTCTTCTACATACAGTTATTCGTTTCATAACGATTAACTAAATCATGGGAGTTACACTCCGAGAGCATAGCCAGACGCAGGCACTCTCTTCAACATACAGTTATTCGTTTCATAACGATTAACTAAATCATGGGAGTTACACTCCGAGAGCATAGCCAGACGCAGGCACTCTCTTCAACATACAGTTATTCGTTTCATAACGATTAACTAAATCATGGGAGTTACACTCCGAGAGCATAGCCAGACGCAGGCACTCTCTTCAACATACAGTTATTCGTTTCATAACGATTAACTAAATCATGGGAGTTACACTCCGAGAGCATAGCCAGACGCAGGCACTCTCTTCAACATACAGTTATTCGTTTCAAAACGATTAACTAAATCATGGGAGTTACACTCCGAGAGCATAGCCAGACGCAGGCACTCTCTTCAACATACAGTTATTCGTTTCATAACGATTAACTAAATCATGGGAGTTACACTCCGAGAGCATAGCCAGACGCAGGCACTCTCTTCTACATACAGTTATTCGTTTCATAACGATTAACTAAATCATGGGAGTTACACTCCGAGAGCATAGCCAGACGCAGGCACTCTCTTCAACATACAGTTATTCGTTTCATAACGATTAACTAAATCATGGGAGTTACACTCCGAGAGCATAGCCAGACGCAGGCACTCTCTTCTACATACAGTTATTCGTTTCATAACGATTAACTAAATCATGGGAGTTACACTCCGAGAGCATAGCCAGACGCAGGCACTCTCTTCAACATACAGTTATTCGTTTCATAACGATTAACTAAATCATGGGAGTTACACTCCGAGAGCATAGCCAGACGCAGGCACTCTCTTCAACATACAGTTATTCGTTTCAAAACGATTAACTAAATCATGGGAGTTACACTCCGAGAGCATAGCCAGACGCAGGCACTCTCTTCAACATACAGTTATTCGTTTCATAACGATTAACTAAATCATGGGAGTTACACTCCGAGAGCATAGCCAGACGCAGACACTCTCTTCAACATACAGGTATTCGTTTCATAACGATTAACTAAATCATGGGAGTTACACTCCGAGAGCATAGCCAGACGCAGGCACTCTCTTCAACATACAGTTATTCGTTTCATAACGATTAACTAAATCATGGGAGTTACACTCCGAGAGCATAGCCAGACGCAGGCACTCTCTTCAACATACAGTTATTCGTTTCATAACGATTAACTAAATCATGGGAGTTACACTCCGAGAGCATAGCCAGACGCAGGCACTCTCTTCTACATACAGTTATTCGTTTCATAACGATTAACTAAATCATGGGAGTTACACTCCGAGAGCATAGCCAGACGCAGGCACTCTCTTCAACATACAGTTATTCGTTTCATAACGATTAACTAAATCATGGGAGTTACACTCCGAGAGCATAGCCAGACGCAGGCACTCTCTTCAACATACAGTTATTCGTTTCATAACGATTAACTAAATCATGGGAGTTACACTCCGAGAGCATAGCCAGACGCAGGCACTCTCTTCAACATACAGTTATTCGTTTCATAACGATTAACTAAATCATGGGAGTTACACTCCGAGAGCATAGCCAGACGCAGGCACTCTCTTCAACATACAGTTATTCGTTTCAAAACGATTAACTAAATCATGGGAGTTACACTCCGAGAGCATAGCCAGACGCAGGCACTCTCTTCAACATACAGTTATTCGTTTCATAACGATTAACTAAATCATGGGAGTTACACTCCGAGAGCATAGCCAGACGCAGGCACTCTCTTCAACATACAGTTATTCGTTTCATAACGATTAACTAAATCATGGGAGTTACACTCCGAGAGCATAGCCAGACGCAGGCACTCTCTTCAACATACAGTTATTCGTTTCATAACGATTAACTAAATCATGGGAGTTACACTCCGAGAGCATAGCCAGACGCAGGCACTCTCTTCTACATACAGTTATTCGTTTCATAACGATTAACTAAATCATGGGAGTTACACTCCGAGAGCATAGCCAGACGCAGGCACTCTCTTCAACATACAGTTATTCGTTTCATAACGATTAACTAAATCATGGGAGTTACACTCCGAGAGCATAGCCAGACGCAGGCACTCTCTTCAACATACAGTTATTCGTTTCAAAACGATTAACTAAATCATGGGAGTTACACTCCGAGAGCATAGCCAGACGCAGGCACTCTCTTCAACATACAGTTATTCGTTTCATAACGATTAACTAAATCATGGGAGTTACACTCCGAGAGCATACATAGCCAGACGTAGGCACTCTCTTCTACATACAGTTATTCGTTTCATAACGATTAACTAAATCATGGGAGTTACACTCCGAGAGCATAGCCAGACGCAGGCACTCTCTTCAACATACAGTTATTCGTTTCATAACGATTAACTAAATCATGGGAGTTACACTCCGAGAGCATAGCCAGACGCAGGCACTCTCTTCAACATACAGTTATTCGTTTCATAACGATTAACTAAATCATGGGAGTTACACTCCGAGAGCATAGCCAGACGCAGGCACTCTCTTCTACATACAGTTATTCGTTTCATAACGATTAACTAAATCATGGGAGTTACACTCCGAGAGCATAGCCAGACGCAGGCACTCTCTTCAACATACAGTTATTCGTTTCATAACGATTAACTAAATCATGGGAGTTACACTCCGAGAGCATAGCCAGACGCAGGCACTCTCTTCAACATACAGTTATTCGTTTCATAACGATTAACTAAATCATGGGAGTTACACTCCGAGAGCATACATAGCCAGACGTAGGCACTCTCTTCTACATACAGTTATTCGTTTCATAACGATTAACTAAATCATGGGAGTTACACTCCGAGAGCATAGCCAGACGCAGGCACTCTCTTCAACATACAGTTATTCGTTTCATAACGATTAACTAAATCATGGGAGTTACACTCCGAGAGCATAGCCAGACGCAGGCACTCTCTTCAACATACAGTTATTCGTTTCATAACGATTAACTAAATCATGGGAGTTACACTCCGAGAGCATAGCCAGACGCAGGCACTCTCTTCTACATACAGTTATTCGTTTCATAACGATTAACTAAATCATGGGAGTTACACTCCGAGAGCATAGCCAGACGCAGGCACTCTCTTCAACATACAGTTATTCGTTTCATAACGATTAACTAAATCATGGGAGTTACACTCCGAGAGCATAGCCAGACGCAGGCACTCTCTTCAACATACAGTTATTCGTTTCATAACGATTAACTAAATCATGGGAGTTACACTCCGAGAGCATACATAGCCAGACGTAGGCACTCTCTTCTACATACAGTTATTCGTTTCATAACGATTAACTAAATCATGGGAGTTACACTCCGAGAGCATAGCCAGACGCAGGCACTCTCTTCAACATACAGTTATTCGTTTCATAACGATTAACTAAATCATGGGAGTTACACTCCGAGAGCATAGCCAGACGCAGGCACTCTCTTCAACATACAGTTATTCGTTTCATAACGATTAACTAAATCATGGGAGTTACACTCCGAGAGCATAGCCAGACGCAGGCACTCTCTTCAACATACAGTTATTCGTTTCATAACGATTAACTAAATCATGGGAGTTACACTCCGAGAGCATAGCCAGACGCAGGCACTCTCTTCTACATACAGTTATTCGTTTCATAACGATTAACTAAATCATGGGAGTTACACTCCGAGAGCATAGCCAGACGCAGGCACTCTCTTCAACATACAGTTATTCGTTTCAAAACGATTAACTTAATCATGGGAGTTACACTCCGAGAGCATAGCCAGACGCAGGCACTCTCTTCAACATACAGTTATTCGTTTCATAACGATTAACTAAATCATGGGAGTTACACTCCGAGAGCATAGCCAGACGCAGGCACTCTCTTCTACATACAGTTATTCGTTTCATAACGATTAACTAAATCATGGGAGTTACACTCCGAGAGCATAGCCAGACGCAGGCACTCTCTTCAACATACAGTTATTCGTTTCATAACGATTAACTAAATCATGGGAGTTACACTCCGAGAGCATAGCCAGACGCAGGCACTCTCTTCAACATACAGTTATTCGTTTCATAACGATTAACTAAATCATGGGAGTTACACTCCGAGAGCATACATAGCCAGACGTAGGCACTCTCTTCTACATACAGTTATTCGTTTCATAACGATTAACTAAATCATGGGAGTTACACTCCGAGAGCATAGCCAGACGCAGGCACTCTCTTCAACATACAGTTATTCGTTTCATAACGATTAACTAAATCATGGGAGTTACACTCCGAGAGCATAGCCAGACGCAGGCACTCTCTTCAACATACAGTTATTCGTTTCATAACGATTAACTAAATCATGGGAGTTACACTCCGAGAGCATAGCCAGACGCAGGCACTCTCTTCTACATACAGTTATTCGTTTCATAACGATTAACTAAATCATGGGAGTTACACTCCGAGAGCATAGCCAGACGCAGGCACTCTCTTCAACATACAGTTATTCGTTTCATAACGATTAACTAAATCATGGGAGTTACACTCCGAGAGCATAGCCAGACGCAGGCACTCTCTTCTACATACAGTTATTCGTTTCATAACGATTAACTAAATCATGGGAGTTACACTCCGAGAGCATAGCCAGACGCAGGCACTCTCTTCAACATACAGTTATTCGTTTCATAACGATTAACTAAATCATGGGAGTTACACTCCGAGAGCATAGCCAGACGCAGGCACTCTCTTCTACATACAGTTATTCGTTTCATAACGATTAACTAAATCATGGGAGTTACACTCCGAGAGCATAGCCAGACGCAGGCACTCTCTTTAACATACAGTTATTCGTTTCATAACGATTAACTAAATCATGGGAGTTACACTCCGAGAGCATACATAGCGAGACGTAGGCACTCTCTTCTACATACAGTTATTCGTTTCATAACGATTAACTAAATCATGGGAGTTACACTCCGAGAGCATAGCCAGACGCAGGCACTCTCTTCAACATACAGTTATTCGTTTCATAACGATTAACTAAATCATGGGAGTTACACTCCGAGAGCATAGCCAGACGCAGGCACTCTCTTCAACATACAGTTATTCGTTTCATAACGATTAACTAAATCATGGGAGTTACACTCCGAGAGCATAGCCAGACGCAGGCACTCTCTTCAACATACAGTTATTCGTTTCATAACGATTAACTAAATCATGGGAGTTACACTCCGAGAGCATAGCCAGACGCAGGCACTCTCTTCAACATACAGTTATTCGTTTCATAACGATTAACTAAATCATGGGAGATACACTCCGAGAGCATAGCCAGACGCAGGCACTCTCTTCAACATACAGTTATTCGTTTCATAACGATTAACTAAATCATGGGAGTTACACTCCGAGAGCATACATAGCCAGACGTAGGCACTCTCTTCTACATACAGTTATTCGTTTCATAACGATTAACTAAATCATGGGAGTTACACTCCGAGAGCATAGCCAGACGCAGGCACTCTCTTCAACATACAGTTATTCGTTTCATAACGATTAACTAAATCATGGGAGTTACACTCCGAGAGCATAGCCAGACGCAGGCACTCTCTTCAACATACAGTTATTCGTTTCATAACGATTAACTAAATCATGGGAGTTACACTCCGAGAGCATAGCCAGACGCAGGCACTCTCTTCAACATACAGTTATTCGTTTCATAACGATTAACTAAATCATGGGAGTTACACTCCGAGAGCATAGCCAGACGCAGGCACTCTCTTCTACATACAGTTATTCGTTTCATAACGATTAACTAAATCATGGGAGTTACACTCCGAGAGCATAGCCAGACGCAGGCACTCTCTTCAACATACAGTTATTCGTTTCATAACGATTAACTAAATCATGGGAGTTACACTCCGAGAGCATACATAGCCAGACGTAGGCACTCTCTTCAACATACAGTTATTCGTTTCATAACGATTAACTAAATCATGGGAGTTACACTCCGAGAGCATAGCCAGACGCAGGCACTCTCTTCAACATACAGTTATTCGTTTCATAACGATTAACTAAATCATGGGAGTTACACTCCGAGAGCATTGCCAGACGCAGGCACTCTCTTCAACATACAGTTATTCGTTTCATAACGATTAACTAAATCATGGGAGTTACACTCCGAGAGCATAGCCAGACGCAGGCACTCTCTTCAACATACAGTTATTCGTTTCATAACGATTAACTAAATCATGGGAGTTACACTCCGAGAGCATAGCCAGACGCAGGCACTCTCTTCAACATACAGTTATTCGTTTCATAACGATTAACTAAATCATGGGAGTTACACTCCGAGAGCATACATAGCCAGACGTAGGCACTCTCTTCTACATACAGTTATTCGTTTCATAACGATTAACTAAATCATGGGAGTTACACTCCGAGAGCATAGCCAGACGCAGGCACTCTCTTCAACATACAGTTATTCGTTTCATAACGATTAACTAAATCATGGGAGTTACACTCCGAGAGCATACATAGCCAGACGTAGGCACTCTCTTCAACATACAGTTATTCGTTTCATAACGATTAACTAAATCATGGGAGTTACACTCCGAGAGCATAGCCAGACGCAGGCACTCTCTTCAACATACAGTTATTCGTTTCATAACGATTAACTAAATCATGGGAGTTACACTCCGAGAGCATACATAGCCAGACGTAGGCACTCTCTTCTACATACAGTTATTCGTTTCATAACGATTAACTAAATCATGGGAGTTACACTCCGAGAGCATAGCCAGACGCAGGCACTCTCTTCAACATACAGTTATTCGTTTCATAACGATTAACTAAATCATGGGAGTTACACTCCGAGAGCATACATAGCCAGACGTAGGCACTCTCTTCTACATACAGTTATTCGTTTCATAACGATTAACTAAATCATGGGAGTTACACTCCGAGAGCATAGCCAGACGCAGGCACTCTCTTCAACATACAGTTATTCGTTTCATAACGATTAACTAAATCATGGGAGTTACACTCCGAGAGCATACATAGCCAGACGTAGGCACTCTCTTCTACATACAGTTATTCGTTTCATAACGATTAACTAAATCATGGGAGTTACACTCCGAGAGCATAGCCAGACGCAGGCACTCTCTTCTACATACAGTTATTCGTTTCATAACGATTTACTAAATCATGGGAGTTACACTCCGAGAGCATAGCCAGACGCAGGCACTCTCTTCAACATACAGTTATTCGTTTCATAACGATTAACTAAATCATGGGAGTTACACTCCGAGAGCATAGCCAGACGCAGGCACTCTCTTCAACATACAGTTATTCGTTTCATAACGATTAACTAAATCATGGGAGTTACACTCCGAGAGCATAGCCAGACGCAGGCACTCTCTTCAACATACAGTTATTCGTTTCATAACGATTAACTAAATCATGGGAGTTACACTCCGAGAGCATAGCCAGACGCAGGCACTCTCTTCAACATACAGTTATTCGTTTCATAACGATTAACTAAATCATGGGAGTTACACTCCGAGAGCATACATAGCCAGACGTAGGCACTCTCTTCTACATACAGTTATTCGTTTCATAACGATTAACTAAATCATGGGAGTTACACTCCGAGAGCATAGCCAGACGCAGGCACTCTCTTCAACATACAGTTATTCGTTTCATAACGATTAACTAAATCATGGGAGTTACACTCCGAGAGCATACATAGCCAGACGTAGGCACTCTCTTCTACATACAGTTATTCGTTTCATAACGATTAACTAAATCATGGGAGTTACACTCCGAGAGCATAGCCAGACGCAGGCACTCTCTTCTACATACAGTTATTCGTTTCATAACGATTTACTAAATCATGGGAGTTACACTCCGAGAGCATAGCCAGACGCAGGCACTCTCTTCAACATACAGTTATTCGTTTCATAACGATTAACTAAATCATGGGAGTTACACTCCGAGAGCATAGCCAGACGCAGGCACTCTCTTCAACATACAGTTATTCGTTTCATAACGATTAACTAAATCATGGGAGTTACACTCCGAGAGCATAGCCAGACGCAGGCACTCTCTTCAACATACAGTTATTCGTTTCATAACGATTAACTAAATCATGGGAGATACACTCCGAGAGCATAGCCAGACGCAGGCACTCTCTTCAACATACAGTTATTCGTTTCATAACGATTAACTAAATCATGGGAGTTACACTCCGAGAGCATACATAGCCAGACGTAGGCACTCTCTTCTACATACAGTTATTCGTTTCATAACGATTAACTAAATCATGGGAGTTACACTCCGAGAGCATAGCCAGACGCAGGCACTCTCTTCAACATACAGTTATTCGTTTCATAACGATTAACTAAATCATGGGAGTTACACTCCGAGAGCATAGCCAGACGCAGGCACTCTCTTCAACATACAGTTATTCGTTTCATAACGATTAACTAAATCATGGGAGTTACACTCCGAGAGCATAGCCAGACGCAGGCACTCTCTTCAACATACAGTTATTCGTTTCATAACGATTAACTAAATCATGGGAGTTACACTCCGAGAGCATAGCCAGACGCAGGCACTCTCTTCTACATACAGTTATTCGTTTCATAACGATTAACTAAATCATGGGAGTTACACTCCGAGAGCATAGCCAGACGCAGGCACTCTCTTCAACATACAGTTATTCGTTTCATAACGATTAACTAAATCATGGGAGTTACACTCCGAGAGCATACATAGCCAGACGTAGGCACTCTCTTCAACATACAGTTATTCGTTTCATAACGATTAACTAAATCATGGGAGTTACACTCCGAGAGCATAGCCAGACGCAGGCACTCTCTTCAACATACAGTTATTCGTTTCATAACGATTAACTAAATCATGGGAGTTACACTCCGAGAGCATTGCCAGACGCAGGCACTCTCTTCAACATACAGTTATTCGTTTCATAACGATTAACTAAATCATGGGAGTTACACTCCGAGCGCATAGCCAGACGCAGGCACTCTCTTCAACATACAGTTATTCGTTTCATAACGATTAACTAAATCATGGGAGTTACACTCCGAGAGCATAGCCAGACGCAGGCACTCTCTTCAACATACAGTTATTCGTTTCATAACGATTAACTAAATCATGGGAGTTACACTCCGAGAGCATACATAGCCAGACGTAGGCACTCTCTTCTACATACAGTTATTCGTTTCATAACGATTAACTAAATCATGGAGTTACACTCCGAGAGCATAGCCAGACGCAGGCACTCTCTTCAACATACAGTTATTCGTTTCATAACGATTAACTAAATCATGGAGTTACACTCCGAGAGCATACATAGCCAGACGTAGGCACTCTCTTCAACATACAGTTATTCGTTTCATAACGATTAACTAAATCATGGGAGTTACACTCCGAGAGCATAGCCAGACGCAGGCACTCTCTTCAACATACAGTTATTCGTTTCATAACGATTAACTAAATCATGGAGTTACACTCCGAGAGCATACATAGCCAGACGTAGGCACTCTCTTCTACATACAGTTATTCGTTTCATAACGATTAACTAAATCATGGGAGTTACACTCCGAGAGCATAGCCAGACGCAGGCACTCTCTTCAACATACAGTTATTCGTTTCATAACGATTAACTAAATCATGGGAGTTACACTCCGAGAGCATAGCCAGACGCAGGCACTCTCTTCTACATACAGTTATTCGTTCATAACGATTAACTAAATCATGGGAGTTACACTCCGAGAGCATAGCCAGACGCAGGCACTCTCTTCAACATACAGTTATTCGTTTCAAAACGATTAACTAAATCATGGGAGTTACACTCCGAGAGCATAGCCAGACGCAGGCACTCTCTTCAACATACAGTTATTCGTTTCATAACGATTAACTAAATCATGGGAGTTACACTCCGAGAGCATAGCCAGACGCAGGCACTCTCTTCTACATACAGTTATTCGTTTCATAACGATTAACTAAATCATGGGAGTTACACTCCGAGAGCATAGCCAGACGCAGGCACTCTCTTCAACATACAGTTATTCGTTTCATAACGATTAACTAAATCATGGGAGTTACACTCCGAGAGCATAGCCAGACGCAGGCACTCTCTTCAACATACAGTTATTCGTTTCATAACGATTAACTAAATCATGGGAGTTACACTCCGAGAGCATAGCCAGACGCAGGCACTCTCTTCAACATACAGTTATTCGTTTCATAACGATTAACTAAATCATGGGAGTTACACTCCGAGAGCATACATAGCCAGACGTAGGCACTCTCTTCTACATACAGTTATTCGTTTCATAACGATTAACTAAATCATGGGAGTTACACTCCGAGAGCATAGCCAGACGCAGGCACTCTCTTCAACATACAGT
>NW_025576153.1:0-16625 GCF_905147105.1 Pieris brassicae
TAACTGTATGTTGAAGAGAGTGCCTGCGTCTGGGCTATGCTCTCGGAGTGTAACTCCCATGATTTAGTTAATCGTTATGAAACGAATAACTGTATGTTGAAGAGAGTGCCTGCGTCTGGCTATGCTCTCGGAGTGTAACTCCCATGGATTTAGTTAATCGTTATGAAACGAATAACTGTATGTTGAAGAGAGTGCCTGCGTCTGGCTATGCTCTCGGAGTGTAACTCCCATGATTTAGTTAATCGTTATGAAACGAATAACTGTATGTAGAAGAGAGTGCCTGCGTCTGGCTATGCTCTCGGAGTGTAACTCCCATGATTTAGTTAATCGTTATGTAGCGAATAACTGTATGAAGAAGAGAGTGGCCTGCGTCTGGCTATGCTCTCGGAGTGTAACTCCCATGATTTAGTTAATCGTTATGAAACGAATAACTGTATGTAGAAGAGAGGTGCCTACGTCTGGCTATGTATGCTCTCGGAGTGTAACTCCCATGATTTAGTTAATCGTTATGAAACGAATAACTGTATGTTGAAGAGAGTGCCTACGTCTGGCTATGTATGCTCTCGGAGTGTAACTCCCATGATTTAGTTAATCGTTATGAAACGAATAACTGTATGTAGAAGAGAGTGCCTGCGTCTGGCTATGCTCTCGGAGTGTAACTCCCATGATTTAGTTAATCGTTATGAAACGAATAACTGTATGTGTAAGAGAGGTGCCTGCGTCTGGCTATGCTCTCGGGAGTGTAACTCCCATGATTTAGTTAATCGTTATGAAACGAATAACTGTATGTAGAAGAGAGTGCCTACGTCTGGCTATGTATGCTCTCGGAGTGTAACTCCCATGATTTAGTTAATCGTTATGAAACGAATAACTGTATGTTGAAGAGAGTGCCTGCGTCTGGCTATGCTCTCGGAGTGTAATCTCCCATGATTTTAGTTAATCGTTATGAAACGAATAACTGTATGTTGAAGAGAGTGCCTGCGTCTGGCTATGCTCTCGGAGTGTAACTCCCATGATTTAGTTAATCGTTATGAAACGAATAAACTGTATGTAGAAGAGAGTGCCTACGTCTGGCTATGCTCTCGGAGTGTAACTCCCATGATTTAGTTAATCGTTATTAAACGAATAACTGTATGTTGAAGAGAGTGCCTGCGTCTGGCTATGCTCTCGGAGTGTAACTCCCATGATTTAGTTAATCGTTATGAAACGAATAAACTGTATGTTGAAGAGAGTGCCTGCGTCTGGCTATGCTCTCGTAGGTGTAACTCCCATGATTTAGTTAATCGTTATGAAACGAATAACTGTATGTTGAAGAGAGTGCCTGCGTCTGGCTATGCTCTCGGAGTGTAACTCCCATGATTTAGTTAATCGTTATGAAACGAATAACTGTATGTTGAAGAGAGTGCCTGCGTCTGGCTATGCTCTCGGAGTGTAACTCCCATGATTTAGTTAATCGTTATGAAACGAATAACTGTATGTAGAAGAGAGTGCCTGCGTCTGGCTATGCTCTCGGAGTGTAACTCCCATGATTTAGTTAATCGTTATGAAACGAATAACTGTATGAAGAAGAGAGTGCCTGCGTCTGGCTATGCTCTCGGAGTGTAACTCCCATGATTTAGTTAATCGTTATGAAACGAATAACTGTATGTAGAAGAGAGTGCCTACGTCTGGCTATGTATGCTCTCGGAGTGTAACTCCCATGATTTAGTTAATCGTTATGAAACGAATAACTGTATGTTGAAGAGAGTGCCTGCGTCTGGCTATGCTCTCGGAGTGTAACTCCCATGATTTAGTTAATCGTTATGAAACGAATAACTGTATGTAGAAGAGAGTGCCTGCGTCTGGCTATGCTCTCGGAGTGTAACTCCCATGATTTAGTTAATCGTTATGAAACGAATAACTGTATGTAGAAGAGAGTGCCTACGTCTGGCTATGTATGCTCTCGGAGTGTAACTCCCATGATTTAGTTAATCGTTATGAAACGAATAACTGTATGTTGAAGAGAGTGCCTGCGTCTGGCTATGCTCTCGGAGTGTAACTCCCATGATTTAGTTAATCGTTATGAAACGAATAACTGTATGTAGAAGAGAGTGCCTACGTCTGGCTATGTATGCTCTCGGAGTGTAACTCCCATGATTTAGTTAATCGTTATGAAACGAATAACTGTATGTTGAAGAGAGTGCCTGCGTCTGGCTATGCTCTCGGAGTGTAACTCCCATGATTTAGTTAATCGTTATGAAACGAATAACTGTATGTTGAAGAGAGTGCCTGCGTCTGGCTATGCTCTCGGAGTGTAACTCCCATGATTTAGTTAATCGTTATGAAACGAATAACTGTATGTTGAAGAGAGTGCCTGTGTCTGGCTATGCTCTCGGAGTGTAACTCCCATGATTTAGTTAATCGTTATGAAACGAATAACTGTATGTTGAAGAGAGTGCCTGCGTCTGGCTATGCTCTCGGAGTGTAACTCCCATGATTTAGTTAATCGTTATGAAACGAATAACTGTATGTAGAAGAGAGTGCCTACGTCTGGCTATGTATGCTCTCGGAGTGTAACTCCCATGATTTAGTTAATCGTTATGAAACGAATAACTGTATGTTGAAGAGAGTGCCTGCGTCTGGCTATGCTCTCGGAGAGTAACTCCCATGATTTAGTTAATCGTTATGAAACGAATAACTGTATGTTGAAGAGAGTGCCTGCGTCTGGCTATGCTCTCGGAGTGTAACTCCCATGATTTAGTTAATCGTTATGAAACGAATAACTGTATGTTGAAGAGAGTTCCTGCGTCTGGCTATGCTCTCGGAGTGTAACTCCCATGATTTAGTTAATCGTTATGAAACGAATAACTGTATGTTGAAGAGAGTGCCTGCGTCTGGCTATGCTCTCGGAGTGTAACTCCCATGATTTAGTTAATCGTTATGAAACGAATAACTGTATGTTGAAGAGAGTGCCTGCGTCTGGCTATGCTCTCGGAGTGTAACTCCCATGATTTAGTTAATCGTTATGAAACGAATAACTGTATGTAGAAGAGAGTGCCTACGTCTGGCTATGTATGCTCTCGGAGTGTAACTCCCATGATTTAGTTAATCGTTATGAAACGAATAACTGTATGTAGAAGAGAGTGCCTACGTCTGGCTATGTATGCTCTCGGAGTGTAACTCCCATGATTTAGTTAATCGTTATGAAACGAATAACTGTATGTTGAAGAGAGTGCCTGCGTCTGGCTATGCTCTCGGAGTGTAACTCCCATGATTTAGTTAATCGTTATGAAACGAATAACTGTATGTTGAAGAGAGTGCCTGCGTCTGGCTATGCTCTCGGAGTGTAACTCCCATGATTTAGTTAATCGTTATGAAACGAATAACTGTATGTTGAAGAGAGTGCCTGCGTCTGGCTATGCTCTCGGAGTGTAACTCCCATGATTTAGTTAATCGTTATGAAACGAATAACTGTATGTTGAAGAGAGTGCCTGCGTCTGGCTATGCTCTCGGAGTGTAACTCCCATGATTTAGTTAATCGTTATGAAACGAATAACTGTATGTAGAAGAGAGTGCCTGCGTCTGGCTATGCTCTCGGAGTGTAACTCCCATGATTTAGTTAATCGTTATGAAACGAATAACTGTATGTAGAAGAGAGTGCCTACGTCTGGCTATGTATGCTCTCGGAGTGTAACTCCCATGATTTAGTTAATCGTTATGAAACGAATAACTGTATGTTGAAGAGAGTGCCTGCGTCTGGCTATGCTCTCGGAGGGTAACTCCCATGATTTAGTTAATCGTTATGAAACGAATAACTGTATGTAGAAGAGAGTGCCTACGTCTGGCTATGTATGCTCTCGGAGTGTAACTCCCATGATTTAGTTAATCGTTATTAAACGAATAACTGTATGTTGAAGAGAGTGCCTGCGTCTGGCTATGCTCTCGGAGTGTAACTCCCATGATTTAGTTAATCGTTATGAAACGAATAACTGTATGTTGAAGAGAGTGCCTGCGTCTGGCTATGCTCTCGGAGTGTAACTCCCATGATTTAGTTAATCGTTATGAAACGAATAACTGTATGTTGAAAAGAGTGCCTGCGTCTGGCTATGCTCTCGGAGTGTAACTCCCCATGATTTAGTTAATCGTTATGAAACGAATAACTGTATGTTGAAGAGAGTGCCTGCGTCTGGCTATGCTCTCGGAGTGTAACTCCCATGATTTAGTTAATCGTTATGAAACGAATAACTGTATGTAGAAGAGAGTGCCTGCGTCTGGCTATGCTCTCGGAGTGTAACTCCCATGATTTAGTTAATCGTTATGAAACGAATAACTGTATGTTGAAGAGAGTGCCTGCGTCTGGCTATGCTCTCGGAGTGTAACTCCCATGATTTAGTTAATCGTTATGAAACGAATAACTGTATGTTGAAGAGAGTGCCTGCGTCTGGCTATGCTCTCGGAGTGTAACTCCCATGATTTAGTTAATCGTTATGAAACGAATAACTGTATGTAGAAGAGAGTGCCTACGTCTGGCTATGTATGCTCTCGGAGTGTAACTCCCATGATTTAGTTAATCGTTATTAAACGAATAACTGTATGTTGAAGAGAGTGCCTGCGTCTGGCTATGCTCTCGGAGTGTAACTCCCATGATTTAGTTAATCGTTATGAAACGAATAACTGTATGTTGAAGAGAGTGCCTGCGTCTGGCTATGCTCTCGGAGTGTAACTCCCATGATTTAGTTAATCGTTATGAAACGAATAACTGTATGTAGAAGAGAGTGCCTGCGTCTGGCTATGCTCTCGGAGTGTAACTCCCATGATTTAGTTAATCGTTATGAAACGAATAACTGTATGTAGAAGAGAGTGCCTGCGTCTGGCTATGCTCTCGGAGTGTAACTCCCATGATTTAGTTAATCGTTATGAAACGAATAACTGTATGTAGAAGAGAGTGCCTACGTCTGGCTATGTATGCTCTCGGAGTGTAACTCCCATGATTTAGTTAATCGTTATGAAACGAATAACTGTATGTTGAAGAGAGTGCCTGCGTCTGGCTATGCTCTCGGAGTGTAACTCCCATGATTTAGTTAATCGTTATGAAACGAATAACTGTATGTAGAAGAGAGTGCCTACGTCTGGCTATGTATGCTCTCGGAGTGTAACTCCCATGATTTAGTTAATCGTTATGAAACGAATAACTGTATGTTGAAGAGAGTGCCTGCGTCTGGCTATGCTCTCGGAGGGTAACTCCCATGATTTAGTTAATCGTTATGAAACGAATAACTGTATGTTGAAGAGAGTGCCTGCGTCTGGCTATGCTCTCGGAGTGTAACTCCCATGATTTAGTTAATCGTTATGAAACGAATAACTGTATGTAGAAGAGAGTGCCTGCGTCTGGCTATGCTCTCGGAGTGTAACTCCCATGATTTAGTTAATCGTTATGAAACGAATAACTGTATGTTGAAGAGAGTGCCTACGTCTGGCTATGTATGCTCTCGGAGTGTAACTCCCATGATTTAGTTAATCGTTATTAAACGAATAACTGTATGTTGAAGAGAGTGCCTGCGTCTGGCTATGCTCTCGGAGTGTAACTCCCATGATTTAGTTAATCGTTATGAAACGAATAACTCTATGTTAAAGAGAGTGCCTGCGTCTAGCTATGCTCTCGGAGTGTAACTCCCATGATTTAGTTAATCGTTATGAAACGAATAACTGTATGTAGAAGAGAGTGCCTACGTCTGGCTATGTATGCTCTCGGAGTAAAACTCCCATGATTTAGTTAATCGTTATGAAACGAATAACTGTATGTTGAAGAGAGTGCCTGCATCTGGCTATGCTCTCGGAGTGTAACTCCCATGATTTATTTAATCGTTATGAAACGAATAACTGTATGTTGAAGAGAGTGCCTGCGTCTGGCTATGCTCTCGGAGTGTAACTCCCATGATTTAGTTAATCGTTATGAAACGAATAACTGTATGTAGAAGAGAGTGCCTACGTCTGGCTATGTATGCTCTCGGAGTGTAACTCCCATGATTTAGTTAATCGTTATGAAACGAATAACTGTATGTTGAAGAGAGTGCCTGCGTCTGGCTATGCTCTCGGAGTGTAACTCCCATGATTTAGTTAATCGTTATGAAACGAATAACTGTATGTAGAAGAGAGTGCCTGCGTCTGGCTATGCTCTCGGAGTGTAACTCCCATGATTTAGTTAATCGTTATGAAACGAATAACTGTATGTAGAAGAGAGTGCCTGCGTCTGGCTATGCTCTCGGAGTGTAACTCCCATGATTTAGTTAATCGTTATGAAACGAATAACTGTATGTTGAAGAGAGTGCCTGCGTCTGGCTATGCTCTCGGAGTGTAACTCCCATGATTTAGTTAATCGTTATGAAACGAATAACTGTATGTAGAAGAGAGTGCCTACGTCTGGCTATGTATGCTCTCGGAGTGTAACTCCCATGATTTAGTTAATCGTTATGAAACGAATAACTGTATGTAGAAGAGAGTGCCTACGTCTGGCTATGTATGCTCTCGGAGTGTAACTCCCATGATTTAGTTAATCGTTATGAAACGAATAACTGTATGTTGAAGAGAGTGCCTGCGTCTGGCTATGCTCTCGGAGTGTAACTCCCATGATTTAGTTAATCGTTATGAAACGAATAACTGTATGTAGAAGAGAGTGCCTACGTCTGGCTATGTATGCTCTCGGAGTGTAACTCCCATGATTTAGTTAATCGTTATGAAACGAATAACTGTATGTTGAAGAGAGTGCCTGCGTCTGGCTATGCTCTCGGAGTGTAACTCCCATGATTTAGTTAATCGTTATGAAACGAATAACTGTATGTTGAAGAGAGTGCCTGCGTCTGGCTATGCTCTCGGAGTGTAACTCCCATGATTTAGTTAATCGTTATGAAACGAATAACTGTATGTAGAAGAGAGTGCCTACGTCTGGCTATGCTCTCGGAGTGTAACTCCCATGATTTAGTTAATCGTTATTAAACGAATAACTGTATGTTGAAGAGAGTGCCTGCGTCTGGCTATGCTCTCGGAGTGTAACTCCCATGATTTAGTTAATCGTTATGAAACGAATAACTGTATGTTGAAGAGAGTGCCTGCGTCTGGCTATGCTCTCGGAGTGTAACTCCCATGATTTAGTTAATCGTTATGAAACGAATAACTGTATGTAGAAGAGAGTGCCTACGTCTGGCTATGTATGCTCTCGGAGTGTAACTCCCATGATTTAGTTAATCGTTATGAAACGAATAACTGTATGTTGAAGAGAGTGCCTGCGTCTGGCTATGCTCTCGGAGTGTAACTCCCATGATTTAGTTAATCGTTATGAAACGAATAACTGTATGTAGAAGAGAGTGCCTGCGTCTGGCTATGCTCTCGGAGTGTAACTCCCATGATTTAGTTAATCGTTATGAAACGAATAACTGTATGTAGAAGAGAGTGCCTACGTCTGGCTATGCTCTCGGAGTGTAACTCCCATGATTTAGTTAATCGTTATGAAACGAATAACTGTATGTTGAAGAGAGTGCCTACGTCTGGCTATGTATGCTCTCGGAGTGTAACTCCCATGATTTAGTTAATCGTTATGAAACGAATAACTGTATGTTGAAGAGAGTGCCTGCGTCTGGCTATGCTCTCGGAGTGTAACTCCCATGATTTAGTTAATCGTTATGAAACGAATAACTGTATGTAGAAGAGAGTGCCTACGTCTGGCTATGCTCTCGGAGTGTAACTCCCATGATTTAGTTAATCGTTATGAAACGAATAACTGTATGTTGAAGAGAGTGCCTGCGTCTGGCTATGCTCTCGGAGTGTAACTCCCATGATTTAGTTAATCGTTATGAAACGAATAACTGTATGTTGAAGAGAGTGCCTGCGTCTGGCTATGCTCTCGGAGTGTAACTCCCATGATTTAGTTAATCGTTATGAAACGAATAACTGTATGTTGAAGAGAGTGCCTGCGTCTGGCTATGCTCTCGGAGTGTAACTCCCATGATTTAGTTAATCGTTATGAAACGAATAACTGTATGTAGAAGAGAGTGCCTACGTCTGGCTATGTATGCTCTCGGAGTGTAACTCCCATGATTTAGTTAATCGTTATGAAACGAATAACTGTATGTTGAAGAGAGTGCCTGCGTCTGGCTATGCTCTCGGAGTGTAACTCCCATGATTTAGTTAATCGTTATGAAACGAATAACTGTATGTTGAAGAGAGTGCCTGCGTCTGGCTATGCTCTCGGAGTGTAACTCCCATGATTTAGTTAATCGTTATGAAACGAATAACTGTATGTAGAAGAGAGTGCCTGCGTCTGGCTATGCTCTCGGAGTGTAACTCCCATGATTTAGTTAATCGTTATGAAACGAATAACTGTATGTTGAAGAGAGTGCCTACGTCTGGCTATGTATGCTCTCGGAGTGTAACTCCCATGATTTAGTTAATCGTTATGAAACGAATAACTGTATGTTGAAGAGAGTGCCTGCGTCTGGCTATGCTCTCGGAGTGTAACTCCCATGATTTAGTTAATCGTTATGAAACGAATAACTGTATGTTGAAGAGAGTGCCTACGTCTGGCTATGTATGCTCTCGGAGTGTAACTCCCATGATTTAGTTAATCGTTATGAAACGAATAACTGTATGTAGAAGAGAGTGCCTGCGTCTGGCTATGCTCTCGGAGTGTAACTCCCATGATTTAGTTAATCGTTATGAAACGAATAACTGTATGTAGAAGAGAGTGCCTGCGTCTGGCTATGCTCTCGGAGTGTAACTCCCATGATTTAGTTAATCGTTATGAAACGAATAACTGTATGTTGAAGAGAGTGCCTACGTCTGGCTATGTATGCTCTCGGAGTGTAACTCCCATGATTTAGTTAATCGTTATGAAACGAATAACTGTATGTAGAAGAGAGTGCCTACGTCTGGCTATGTATGCTCTCGGAGTGTAACTCCCATGATTTAGTTAATCGTTATGAAACGAATAACTGTATGTTGAAGAGAGTGCCTGCGTCTGGCTATGCTCTCGGAGTGTAACTCCCATGATTTAGTTAATCGTTATGAAACGAATAACTGTATGTTGAAGAGAGTGCCTGCGTCTGGCTATGCTCTCGGAGTGTAACTCCCATGATTTAGTTAATCGTTATGAAACGAATAACTGTATGTAGAAGAGAGTGCCTACGTCTGGCTATGTATGCTCTCGGAGTGTAACTCCCATGATTTAGTTAATCGTTATGAAACGAATAACTGTATGTTGAAGAGAGTGCCTGCGTCTGGCTATGCTCTCGGAGTGTAACTCCCATGATTTAGTTAATCGTTATGAAACGAATAACTGTATGTAGAAGAGAGTGCCTGCGTCTGGCTATGCTCTCGGAGTGTAACTCCCATGATTTAGTTAATCGTTATGAAACGAATAACTGTATGTAGAAGAGAGTGCCTACGTCTGGCTATGCTCTCGGAGTGTAACTCCCATGATTTAGTTAATCGTTATGAAACGAATAACTGTATGTTGAAGAGAGTGCCTGCGTCTGGCTATGCTCTCGGAGTGTAACTCCCATGAATTAGTTAATCGTTATGAAACGAATAACTGTATGTAGAAGAGAGTGCCTGCGTCTGGCTATGCTCTCGGAGTGTAACTCCCATGATTTAGTTAATCGTTATGAAACGAATAACTGTATGTAGAAGAGAGTGCCTACGTCTGGCTATGTATGCTCTCGGAGTGTAACTCCCATGATTTAGTTAATCGTTATGAAACGAATAACTGTATGTTGAAGAGAGTGCCTGCGTCTGGCTATGCTCTCGGAGTGTAACTCCCATGATTTAGTTAATCGTTATGAAACGAATAACTGTATGTTGAAGAGAGTGCCTGCGTCTGGCTATGCTCTCGGAGTGTAACTCCCATGATTTAGTTAATCGTTATGAAACGAATAACTGTATGTAGAAGAGAGTGCCTACGTCTGGCTATGTATGCTCTCGGAGTGTAACTCCCATGATTTAGTTAATCGTTATGAAACGAATAACTGTATGTTGAAGAGAGTGCCTGCGTCTGGCTATGCTCTCGGAGTGTAACTCCCATGATTTAGTTAATCGTTATGAAACGAATAACTGTATGTAGAAGAGAGTGCCTGCGTCTGGCTATGCTCTCGGAGTGTAACTCCCATGATTTAGTTAATCGTTATGAAACGAATAACTGTATGTAGAAGAGAGTGCCTGCGTCTGGCTATGCTCTCGGAGTGTAACTCCCATGATTTAGTTAATCGTTATGAAACGAATAACTGTATGTTGAAGAGAGTGCCTACGTCTGGCTATGTATGCTCTCGGAGTGTAACTCCCATGATTTAGTTAATCGTTATGAAACGAATAACTGTATGTAGAAGAGAGTGCCTACGTCTGGCTATGTATGCTCTCGGAGTGTAACTCCCATGATTTAGTTAATCGTTATGAAACGAATAACTGTATGTTGAAGAGAGTGCCTGCGTCTGGCTATGCTCTCGGAGTGTAACTCCCATGATTTAGTTAATCGTTATGAAACGAATAACTGTATGTTGAAGAGAGTGCCTGCGTCTGGCTATGCTCTCGGAGTGTAACTCCCATGATTTAGTTAATCGTTATGAAACGAATAACTGTATGTAGAAGAGAGTGCCTACGTCTGGCTATGTATGCTCTCGGAGTGTAACTCCCATGATTTAGTTAATCGTTATGAAACGAATAACTGTATGTTGAAGAGAGTGCCTGCGTCTGGCTATGCTCTCGGAGTGTAACTCCCATGATTTAGTTAATCGTTATGAAACGAATAACTGTATGTAGAAGAGAGTGCCTGCGTCTGGCTATGCTCTCGGAGTGTAACTCCCATGATTTAGTTAATCGTTATGAAACTAATAACTGTATGTAGAAGAGAGTGCCTACGTCTGGCTATGCTCTCGGAGTGTAACTCCCATGATTTAGTTAATCGTTATGAAACGAATAACTGTATGTTGAAGAGAGTGCCTGCGTCTGGCTATGCTCTCGGAGTGTAACTCCCATGATTTAGGTAATCGTTATGAAACGAATAACTGTATGTAGAAGAGAGTGCCTGCGTCTGGCTATGCTCTCGGAGTGTAACTCCCATGATTTAGTTAATCGTTATGAAACGAATAACTGTATGTTGAAGAGAGTGCCTGCGTCTGGCTATGCTCTCGGAGTGTAACTCCCATGATTTAGTTAATCGTTATGAAACGAATAACTGTATGTAGAAGAGAGCGCCTACGTCTGGCTATGTATGCTCTCGGAGTGTAACTCCCATGATTTAGTTAATCGTTATGAAACGAATAACTGTATGTTGAAGAGAGTGCCTGCGTCTGGCTATGCTCTCGGAGTGTAACTCCCATGATTTAGTTAATCGTTATGAAACGAATAACTGTATGTAGAAGAGAGTGCCTGCGTCTGGCTATGCTCTCGGAGTGTAACTCCCATGATTTAGTTAATCGTTATGAAACGAATAACTGTATGTAGAAGAGAGTGCCTGCGTCTGGCTATGCTCTCGGAGTGTAACTCCCATGATTTAGTTAATCGTTATGAAACGAATAACTGTATGTTGAAGAGAGTGCCTACGTCTGGCTATGTATGCTCTCGGAGTGTAACTCCCATGATTTAGTTAATCGTTATGAAACGAATAACTGTATGTTGAAGAGAGTGCCTGCGTCTGGCTATGCTCTCGGAGTGTAACTCCCATGATTTAGTTAATCGTTATGAAACGAATAACTGTATGTTGAAGAGAGTGCCTACGTCTGGCTATGCTCTCGGAGTGTAACTCCCATGATTTAGTTAATCGTTATGAAACGAATAACTGTATGTTGAAGAGAGTGCCTGCGTCTGGCTATGCTCTCGGAGTGTAACTCCCATGATTTAGGTAATCGTTATGAAACGAATAACTGTATGTAGAAGAGAGTGCCTGCGTCTGGCTATGCTCTCGGAGTGTAACTCCCATGATTTAGTTAATCGTTATGAAACGAATAACTGTATGTTGAAGAGAGTGCCTGCGTCTGGCTATGCTCTCGGAGTGTAACTCCCATGATTTAGTTAATCGTTATGAAACGAATAACTGTATGTAGAAGAGAGCGCCTACGTCTGGCTATGTATGCTCTCGGAGTGTAACTCCCATGATTTAGTTAATCGTTATGAAACGAATAACTGTATGTAGAAGAGAGTGCCTACGTCTGGCTATGTATGCTCTCGGAGTGTAACTCCCATGATTTAGTTAATCGTTATGAAACGAATAACTGTATGTTGAAGAGAGTGCCTGCGTCTGGCTATGCTCTCGGAGTGTAACTCCCATGATTTAGTTAATCGTTATGAAACGAATAACTGTATGTTGAAGAGAGTGCCTACGTCTGGCTATGTATGCTCTCGGAGTGTAACTCCCATGATTTAGTTAATCGTTATGAAACGAATAACTGTATGTAGAAGAGAGTGCCTACGTCTGGCTATGTATGCTCTCGGAGTGTAACTCCCATGATTTAGTTAATCGTTATGAAACGAATAACTGTATGTTGAAGAGAGTGCCTGCGTCTGGCTATGCTCTCGGAGTGTAACTCCCATGATTTAGTTAATCGTTATGAAACGAATAACTGTATGTTGAAGAGAGTGCCTGCGTCTGGCTATGCTCTCGGAGTGTAACTCCCATGATTTAGTTAATCGTTATGAAACGAATAACTGTATGTAGAAGAGAGTGCCTACGTCTGGCTATGTATGCTCTCGGAGTGTAACTCCCATGATTTAGTTAATCGTTATGAAACGAATAACTGTATGTTGAAGAGAGTGCCTGCGTCTGGCTATGCTCTCGGAGTGTAACTCCCATGATTTAGTTAATCGTTATGAAACGAATAACTGTATGTAGAAGAGAGTGCCTGCGTCTGGCTATGCTCTCGGAGTGTAACTCCCATGATTTAGTTAATCGTTATGAAACGAATAACTGTATGTAGAAGAGAGTGCCTGCGTCTGGCTATGCTCTCGGAGTGTAACTCCCATGATTTAGTTAATCGTTATGAAACGAATAACTGTATGTTGAAGAGAGTGCCTACGTCTGGCTATGTATGCTCTCGGAGTGTAACTCCCATGATTTAGTTAATCGTTATGAAACGAATAACTGTATGTTGAAGAGAGTGCCTGCGTCTGGCTATGCTCTCGGAGTGTAACTCCCATGATTTAGTTAATCGTTATGAAACGAATAACTGTATGTAGAAGAGAGTGCCTACGTCTGGCTATGCTCTCGGAGTGTAACTCCCATGATTTAGTTAATCGTTATGAAACGAATAACTGTATGTTGAAGAGAGTGCCTGCGTCTGGCTATGCTCTCGGAGTGTAACTCCCATGATTTAGTTAATCGTTATGAAACGAATAACTGTATGTAGAAGAGAGTGCCTACGTCTGGCTATGTATGCTCTCGGAGTGTAACTCCCATGATTTAGTTAATCGTTATGAAACGAATAACCTGTATGTTGAAGAGAGTGCCTGCGTCTGGCTATGCTCTCGGAGTGTAACTCCCATGATTTAGTTAATCGTTATGAAACGAATAACTGTATGTTGAAGAGAGTGCCTGCGTCTGGCTATGCTCTCGGAGTGTAACTCCCATGATTTAGTTAATCGTTATGAAACGAATAACTGTATGTTGAAGAGAGTGCCTGCGTCTGGCTATGCTCTCGGAGTGTAACTCCCATGATTTAGTTAATCGTTATGAAACGAATAACTGTATGTTGAAGAGAGTGCCTACGTCTGGCTATGTATGCTCTCGGAGTGTAACTCCCATGATTTAGTTAATCGTTATGAAACGAATAACTGTATGTAGAAGAGAGTGCCTACGTCTGGCTATGTATGCTCTCGGAGTGTAACTCCCATGATTTAGTTAATCGTTATGAAACGAATAACTGTATGTTGAAGAGAGTGCCTGCGTCTGGCTATGCTCTCGGAGTGTAACTCCCATGATTTAGTTAATCGTTATGAAACGAATAACTGTATGTTGAAGAGAGTGCCTGCGTCTGGCTATGCTCTCGGAGTGTAACTCCCATGATTTAGTTAATCGTTATGAAACGAATAACTGTATGTAGAAGAGAGTGCCTGCGTCTGGCTATGCTCTCGGAGTGTAACTCCCATGATTTAGTTAATCGTTATGAAACGAATAACTGTATGTAGAAGAGAGTGCCTACGTCTGGCTATGCTCTCGGAGTGTAACTCCCATGATTTAGTTAATCGTTATGAAACGAATAACTGTATGTAGAAGAGAGTTCCTGCGTCTGGCTATGCTCTCGGAGTGTAACTCCCATGATTTAGTTAATCGTTATGAAACGAATAACTGTATGTTGAAGAGAGTGCCTGCGTCTGGCTATGCTCTCGGAGTGTAACTCCCATGATTTAGTTAATCGTTATGAAACGAATAACTGAATGTAGAAGAGAGTGCCTACGTCTGGCTATGTATGCTCTCGGAGTGTAACTCCCATGATTTAGTTAATCGTTATGAAACGAATAACTGTATGTAGAAGAGAGTGCCTACGTCTGGCTATGCTCTCGGAGTGTAACTCCCATGATTTAGTTAATCGTTATTAAACGAATAACTGTATGTTGAAGAGAGTGCCTGCGTCTGGCTATGCTCTCGGAGTGTAACTCCCATGATTTAGTTAATCGTTATGAAACGAATAACTGTATGTAGAAGAGAGTGCCTACGTCTGGCTATGTATGCTCTCGGAGTGTAACTCCCATGATTTAGTTAATCGTTATGAAACGAATAACTGTATGTTGAAGAGAGTGCCTGCGTCTGGCTATGCTCTCGGAGTGTAACTCCCATGATTTAGTTAATCGTTATGAAACGAATAACTGTATGTTGAAGAGAGTGCCTGCGTCTGGCTATGCTCTCGGAGTGTAACTCCCATGATTTAGTTAATCGTTATGAAACGAATAACTGTATGTAGAAGAGAGTGCCTGCGTCTGGCTATGCTCTCGGAGTGTAACTCCCATGATTTAGTTAATCGTTATGAAACGAATAACTGTATGTAGAAGAGAGTGCCTGCGTCTGGCTATGCTCTCGGAGTGTAACTCCCATGATTTAGTTAATCGTTATGAAACGAATAACTGTATGTAGAAGAGAGTGCCTGCGTCTGGCTATGCTCTCGGAGTGTAACTCCCATGATTTAGTTAATCGTTATGAAACGAATAACTGTATGTAGAAGAGAGTGCCTACGTCTGGCTATGTATGCTCTCGGAGTGTAACTCCCATGATTTAGTTAATCGTTATGAAACGAATAACTGTATGTAGAAGAGAGTGCCTGCGTCTGGCTATGCTCTCGGAGTGTAACTCCCATGATTTAGTTAATCGTTATGAAACGAATAACTGTATGTAGAAGAGAGTGCCTGCGTCTGGCTATGCTCTCGGAGTGTAACTCCCATGATTTAGTTAATCGTTATGAAACGAATAACTGTATGTAGAAGAGAGTGCCTGCGTCTGGCTATGCTCTCGGAGTGTAACTCCCATGATTAAGTTAATCGTTATGAAACGAATAACTGTATGTAGAAGAGAGTGCCTGCGTCTGGCTATGCTCTCGGAGTGTAACTCCCATGATTTAGTTAATCGTAATGAAACGAATAACTGTATGTAGAAGAGAGTGCCTGCGTCTGGCTATGCTCTCGGAGTGTAACTCCCATGATTTAGTTTATCGTTATGAAACGAATAACTGTATGTAGAAGAGAGTGCCTGCGTCTGGCTATGCTCTCGGAGTGTAACTCCCATGATTTAGTTAATCGTTATGAAACGAATAACTGTATGTTGAAGAGAGTGCCTGCGTCTGGCTATGCTCTCGGAGTGTAACTCCCATGATTTAGTTAATCGTTATGAAACGAATAACTGTATGTAGAAGAGAGTGCCTGCGTCTGGCTATGCTCTCGGAGTGTAACTCCCATGATTTAGTTTATCGTTATGAAACGAATAACTGTATGTTGAAGAGAGTGCCTGCGTCTGGCTATGCTCTCGGAGTGTAGCTCCCATGATTTAGTTAATCGTTATGAAACGAATAACTGTATGTAGAAGAGAGTGCCTACGTCTGGCTATGTAGCTCTCGGAGTGTAACTCCCATGATTTAGTTAATCGTTATGAAACGAATAACTGTATGTTGAAGAGAGTGCCTGCGTCTGGCTATGCTCTCGGAGTGTAACTCCCATGATTTAGTTAATCGTTATGAAACGAATAACTGTATGTAGAAGAGAGTGCCTGCGTCTGGCTATGCTCTCGGAGTGTAACTCCCATGATTTAGTTAATCGTTATGAAACGAATAACTGTATGTAGAAGAGAGTGCCTGCGTCTGGCTATGCTCTCGGAGTGTAACTCCCATGATTTAGTTAATCGTTATGAAACGAATAACTGTATGTTGAAGAGAGTGCCTACGTCTGGCTATGTATGCTCTCGGAGTGTAACTCCCATGATTTAGTTAATCGTTATGAAACGAATAACTGTATGTTGAAGAGAGTGCCTGCGTCTGGCTATGCTCTCGGAGTGTAACTCCCATGATTTAGTTAATCGTTATGAAACGAATAACTGTATGTTGAAGAGAGTGCCTGCGTCTGGCTATGCTCTCGGAGTGTAACTCCCATGATTTAGTTAATCGTTATGAAACGAATAACTGTATGTT
>NW_025576154.1:0-16605 GCF_905147105.1 Pieris brassicae
CATAGCCAGACGCAGGCACTCTCTTCTACATACAGTTATTCGTTTCATAACGATTAACTAAATCATGGGAGTTACACTCCGAGAGCATAGCCAGACGCAGGCACTCTCTTCAACATACAGTTATTCGTTTCATAACGATTAACTAAATCATGGGAGTTACACTCCGAGAGCATAGCCAGACGCAGGCACTCTCTTCAACATACAGTTATTCGTTTCATAACGATTAACTAAATCATGGGAGTTACACTCCGAGAGCATAGCCAGACGCAGGCACTCTCTTCAACATACAGTTATTCGTTTCATAACGATTAACTAAATCATGGGAGTTACACTCCGAGAGCATAGCCAGACGCAGGCACTCTCTTCAACATACAGTTATTCGTTTCATAACGATTAACTAAATCATGGGAGTTACACTCCGAGAGCATAGCCAGACGCAGGCACTCTCTTCAACATACAGTTATTCGTTTCATAACGATTAACTAAATCATGGGAGTTACACTCCGAGAGCATAGCCAGACGCAGGCACTCTCTTTTACATACAGTTATTCGTTTCATAACGATTAACTAAATCATGGGAGTTACACTCCGAGAGCATAGCCAGACGCAGGCACTCTCTTCAACATACAGTTATTCGTTTCATAACGATTAACTAAATCATGGGAGTTACACTCCGAGAGCATAGCCAGACGCAGGCACTCTCTTCAACATACAGTTATTCGTTTCATAACGATTAACTAAATCATGGGAGTTACACTCCGAGAGCATAGCCAGACGCAGGCACTCTCTTCAACATACAGTTATTCGTTTCATAACGATTAACTAAATCATGGGAGTTACACTCCGAGAGCATAGCCAGACGCAGGCACTCTCTTCAACATACAGTTATTCGTTTCATAACGATTAACTAAATCATGGGAGTTACACTCCGAGAGCATAGCCAGACGCAGGCACTCTCTTCAACATACAGTTATTCGTTTCATAACGATTAACTAAATCATGGGAGTTACACTCCGAGAGCATAGCCAGACGCAGGCACTCTCTTCAACATACAGTTATTCGTTTCATAACGATTAACTAAATCATGGGAGTTACACTCCGAGAGCATAGCCAGACGCAGGCACTCTCTTCAACATACAGTTATTCGTTTCATAACGATTAACTAAATCATGGGAGTTACACTTCGAGAGCATAGCCAGACGCAGGCACTCTCTTCTACATACAGTTATTCGTTTCATAACGATTATTTAAATCATGGGAGTTACACTCCGAGAGCATAGCCAGACGCAGGCACTCTCTTCAACATACAGTTATTCGTTTCATAACGATTAACTAAATCATGGGAGTTACACTCCGAGAGCATAGCCAGACGCAGGCACTCTCTTCTACATACAGTTATTCGTTTCATAACGATTAACTAAATCATGGGAGTTACACTCCGAGAGCATAGCCAGACGCAGGCACTCTCTTCAATATACAGTTATTCGTTTCATAACGATTAACTAAATCATGGGAGTTACACTCCGAGAGCATAGCCAGACGCAGGCACTCTCTTCAACATACAGTTATTCGTTTCATAACGATTAACTAAATCATGGGAGTTACACTCCGAGAGCATAGCCAGACGCAGGCACTCTCTTCAACATACAGTTATTCGTTTCATAACGATTAACTAAATCATGGGAGTTACACTCCGAGAGCATAGCCAGACGCAGGCACTCTCTTCAACATACAGTTATTCGTTTCATAACGATTAACTAAATCATGGGAGTTACACTCCGAGAGCATAGCCAGACGCAGGCACTCTCTTCAACATACAGTTATTCGTTTCATAACGATTAACTAAATCATGGGAGTTACACTCCGAGAGCATAGCCAGACGCAGGCACTCTCTTCAACATACAGTTATTCGTTTCATAACGATTAACTAAATCATGGGAGTTACACTCCGAGAGCATAGCCAGACGCAGGCACTCTCTTCAACATACAGTTATTCGTTTCATAACGATTAACTAAATCATGGGAGTTACACTCCGAGAGCATAGCCAGACGCAGGCACTCTCTTCTACATACAGTTATTCGTTTCATAACGATTAACTAAATCATGGGAGTTACACTCCGAGAGCATAGCCAGACGCAGGCACTCTCTTCTACATACAGTTATTCGTTTCATAACGATTAACTAAATCATGGGAGTTACACTCCGAGAGCATAGCCAGACGCAGGCACTCTCTTCTACATACAGTTATTCGTTTCATAACGATTAACTAAATCATGGGAGTTACACTCCGAGAGCATAGCCAGACGCAGGCACTCTCTTCTACATACAGTTATTCGTTTCATAACGATTAACTAAATCATGGGAGTTACACTCCGAGAGCATAGCCAGACGCAGGCACTCACTTCTACATACAGTTATTCGTTTCATAACGATTAACTAAATCATGGGAGTTACACTCCGAGAGCATAGCCAGACGCAGGCACTCTCTTCTACATACAGTTATTCGTTTCATAACGATTAACTAAATCATGGGAGTTACACTCCGAGAGCATAGCCAGACGCAGGCACTCACTTCTACATACAGTTATTCGTTTCACAACGATTAACTAAATCATGGGAGTTACACTCCGAGAGCATAGCCAGACGCAGGCACTCTCTTCTACATACAGTTATTCGTTTCATAACGATTAACTAAATCATGGGAGTTACACTCCGAGAGCATAGCCAGACGCAGGCACTCTCTTCTACATACAGTTATTCGTTTCATAACGATTAACTAAATCATGGGAGTTACACTCCGAGAGCATAGCCAGACGCAGGCACTCTCTTCTACATACAGTTATTCGTTTCATAACGATTAACTAAATCATGGGAGTTACACTCCGAGAGCATAGCCAGACGCAGGCACTCTCTTCTACATACAGTTATTCGTTTCATAACGATTAACTAAATCATGGGAGTTACACTCCGAGAGCATAGCCAGACGCAGGCACTCTCTTTTACATACAGTTAGTTATTCGTTTCATAACGATTAACTAAATCATGGGAGTTACACTCCGAGAGCATAGCCAGACGCAGGCACTCTCTTCAACATACAGTTATTCGTTTCATAACGATTAACTAAATCATGGGAGTTACACTCCGAGAGCATAGCCAGACGCAGGCACTCTCTTCAACATACAGTTATTCGTTTCATAACGATTAACTAAATCATGGGAGTTACACTCCGAGAGCATAGCCAGACGCAGGCACTCTCTTCAACATACAGTTATTCGTTTCATAACGATTAACTAAATCATGGGAGTTACACTCCGAGAGCATAGCCAGACGCAGGCACTCTCTTCAACATACAGTTATTCGTTTCATAACGATTAACTAAATCATGGGAGTTACACTCCGAGAGCATAGCCAGACGCAGGCACTCTCTTCAACATACAGTTATTCGTTTCATAACGATTAACTAAATCATGGGAGTTACACTCCGAGAGCATAGCCAGACGCAGGCACTCTCTTCAACATACAGTTATTCGTTTCATAACGATTAACTAAATCATGGGAGTTACACTCCGAGAGCATAGCCAGACGCAGGCACTCTCTTCAACATACAGTTATTCGTTTCATAACGATTAACTAAATCATGGGAGTTACACTCCGAGAGCATAGCCAGACGCAGGCACTCTCTTCAACATACAGTTATTCGTTTCATAACGATTAACTAAATCATGGGAGTTACACTCCGAGAGCATAGCCAGACGCAGGCACTCTCTTCAACATACAGTTATTCGTTTCATAACGATTAACTAAATCATGGGAGTTACACTCCGAGAGCATAGCCAGACGCAGGCACTCTCTTCAACATACAGTTATTCGTTTCATAACGATTAACTAAATCATGGGAGTTACACTCCGAGAGCATAGCCAGACGCAGGCACTCTCTTCAACATACAGTTATTCGTTTCATAACGATTAACTAAATCATGGGAGTTACACTCCGAGAGCATAGCCAGACGCAGGCACTCTCTTCAACATACAGTTATTCGTTTCATAACGATTAACTAAATCATGGGAGTTACACTCCGAGAGCATAGCCAGACGCAGGCACTCTCTTCAACATACAGTTATTCGTTTCATAACGATTAACTAAATCATGGGAGTTACACTCCGAGAGCATAGCCAGACGCAGGCACTCTCTTCAACATACAGTTATTCGTTTCATAACGATTAACTAAATCATGGGAGTTACACTCCGAGAGCATAGCCAGACGCAGGCACTCTCTTCAACATACAGTTATTCGTTTCATAACGATTAACTAAATCATGGGAGTTACACTCCGAGAGCATAGCCAGACGCAGGCACTCTCTTCAACATACAGTTATTCGTTTCATAACGATTAACTAAATCATGGGAGTTACACTCCGAGAGCATAGCCAGACGCAGGCACTCTCTTCTACATACAGTTATTCGTTTCATAACGATTAACTAAATCATGGGAGTTACACTCCGAGAGCATAGCCAGACGCAGGCACTCTCTTCAACATACAGTTATTCGTTTCATAACGATTAACTAAATCATGGGAGTTACACTCCGAGAGCATAGCCAGACGCAGGCACTCTCTTCAACATACAGTTATTCGTTTCATAACGATTAACTAAATCATGGGAGTTACACTCCGAGAGCATAGCCAGACGCAGGCACTCTCTTCAACATACAGTTATTCGTTTCATAACGATTAACTAAATCATGGGAGTTACACTCCGAGAGCATAGCCAGACGCAGGCACTCTCTTCAACATACAGTTATTCGTTTCATAACGATTAACTAAATCATGGGAGTTACACTCCGAGAGCATAGCCAGACGCAGGCACTCTCTTCAACATACAGTTATTCGTTTCATAACGATTAACTAAATCATGGGAGTTACACTCCGAGAGCATAGCCAGACGCAGGCACTCTCTTCAACATACAGTTATTCGTTTCATAACGATTAACTAAATCATGGGAGTTACACTCCGAGAGCATAGCCAGACGCAGGCACTCTCTTCTACATACAGTTATTCGTTTCATAACGATTAACTAAATCATGGGAGTTACACTCCGAGAGCATAGCCAGACGCAGGCACTCTCTTCAACATACAGTTATTCGTTTCATAACGATTAACTAAATCATGGGAGTTACACTCCGAGAGCATAGCCAGACGCAGGCACTCTCTTCTACATACAGTTATTCGTTTCATAACGATTAACTAAATCATGGGAGTTACACTCCGAGAGCATAGCCAGACGCAGGCACTCTCTTCAACATACAGTTATTCGTTTCATAACGATTAACTAAATCATGGGAGTTACACTCCGAGAGCATAGCCAGACGCAGGCACTCTCTTCAACATACAGTTATTCGTTTCATAACGATTAACTAAATCATGGGAGTTACACTCCGAGAGCATAGCCAGACGCAGGCACTCTCTTCAACATACAGTTATTCGTTTCATAACGATTAACTAAATCATGGGAGTTACACTCCGAGAGCATAGCCAGACGCAGGCACTCTCTTCAACATACAGTTATTCGTTTCATAACGATTAACTAAATCATGGGAGTTACACTCCGAGAGCATAGCCAGACGCAGGCACTCTCTTCTACATACAGTTATTCGTTTCATAACGATTAACTAAATCATGGGAGTTACACTCCGAGAGCATAGCCAGACGCAGGCACTCTCTTCAACATACAGTTATTCGTTTCATAACGATTAACTAAATCATGGGAGTTACACTCCGAGAGCATAGCCAGACGCAGGCACTCTCTTCAACATACAGTTATTCGTTTCATAACGATTAACTAAATCATGGGAGTTACACTCCGAGAGCATAGCCAGACGCAGGCACTCTCTTCTAGATACAGTTATTCGTTTCATAACGATTAACTAAATCATGGGAGTTACACTCCGAGAGCATAGCCAGACGCAGGCACTCTCTTCAACATACAGTTATTCGTTTCATAACGATTAACTAAATCATGGGAGTTACACTCCGAGAGCATAGCCAGACGCAGGCACTCTCTTCTACATACAGTTATTCGTTTCATAACGATTAACTAAATCATGGGAGTTACACTCCGAGAGCATAGCCAGACGCAGGCACTCTCTTCAACATACAGTTATTCGTTTCATAACGATTAACTAAATCATGGGAGTTACACTCCGAGAGCATAGCCAGACGCAGGCACTCTCTTCAACATACAGTTATTCGTTTCATAACGATTAACTAAATCATGGGAGTTACACTCCGAGAGCATAGCCAGACGCAGGCACTCTCTTCAACATACAGTTATTCGTTTCATAACGATTAACTAAATCATGGGAGTTACACTCCGAGAGCATAGCCAGACGCAGGCACTCTCTTCTACATACAGTTATTCGTTTCATAACGATTAACTAAATCATGGGAGTTACACTCCGAGAGCATAGCCAGACGCAGGCACTCTCTTCAACATACAGTTATTCGTTTCATAACGATTAACTAAATCATGGGAGTTACACTCCGAGAGCATAGCCAGACGCAGGCACTCTCTTCAACATACAGTTATTCGTTTCATAACGATTAACTAAATCATGGGAGTTACACTCCGAGAGCATAGCCAGACACAGGCACTCTCTTCTACATACAGTTATTCGTTTCATAACGATTAACTAAATCATGGGAGTTACACTCCGAGAGCATAGCCAGACGCAGGCACTCTCTTCTACATACAGTTATTCGTTTCATAACGATTAACTAAATCATGGGAGTTACACTCCGAGAGCATAGCCAGACGCAGGCACTCTCTTCTACATACAGTTATTCGTTTCATAACGATTAACTAAATCATGGGAGTTACACTCCGAGAGCATAGCCAGACGCAGGCCCTCTCTTCAACATACAGTTATTCGTTTCATAACGATTAACTAAATCATGGGAGTTACACTCCGAGAGCATAGCCAGACGCAGGCACTCTCTTCTACATACAGTTATTCGTTTCATAACGATTAACTAAATCATGGGAGTTACACTCCGAGAGCATAGCCAGACGCAGGCACTCTCTTCAACATACAGTTATTCGTTTCATAACGATTAACTAAATCATGGGAGTTACACTCCGAGAGCATAGCCAGACGCAGGCACTCTCTTCAACATACAGTTATTCGTTTCATAACGATTAACTAAATCATGGGAGTTACACTCCGAGAGCATAGCCAGACGCAGGCACTCTCTTCTACATACAGTTATTCGTTTCATAACGATTAACTAAATCATGGGAGTTACACTCCGAGAGCATAGCCAGACGCAGGCACTCTCTTCTACATACAGTTATTCGTTTCATAACGATTAACTAAATCATGGGAGTTACACTCCGAGAGCATAGCCAGACGCAGGCACTCTCTTCTACATACAGTTATTCGTTTCATAACGATTAACTAAATCATGGGAGTTACACTCCGAGAGCATAGCCAGACGCAGGCACTCTCTTCAACATACAGTTATTCGTTTCATAACGATTAACTAAATCATGGGAGTTACACTCCGAGAGCATAGCCAGACGCAGGCACTCTCTTCAACATACAGTTATTCGTTTCATAACGATTAACTAAATCATGGGAGTTACACTCCGAGAGCATAGCCAGACGCAGGCACTCTCTTCAACATACAGTTATTCGTTTCATAACGATTAACTAAATCATGGGAGTTACACTCCGAGAGCATAGCCAGACGCAGGCACTCTCTTCAACATACAGTTATTCGTTTCATAACGATTAACTAAATCATGGGAGTTACACTCCGAGAGCATAGCCAGACGCAGGCACTCTCTTCTACATACAGTTATTCGTTTCATAACGATTAACTAAATCATGGGAGTTACACTCCGAGAGCATAGCCAGACGCAGGCACTCTCTTCAACATACAGTTATTCGTTTCATAACGATTAACTAAATCATGGGAGTTACACTCCGAGAGCATAGCCAGACGCAGGCACTCTCTTCTACATACAGTTATTCGTTTCATAACGATTAACTAAATCATGGGAGTTACACTCCGAGAGCATAGCCAGACGCAGGCACTCTCTTCTACATACAGTTATTCGTTTCATAACGATTAACTAAATCATGGGAGTTACACTCCGAGAGCATAGCCAGACGCAGGCACTCTCTTCAACATACAGTTATTCGTTTCATAACGATTAACTAAATCATGGGAGTTACACTCCGAGAGCATAGCCAGACGCAGGCACTCTCTTCAACATACAGTTATTCGTTTCATAACGATTAACTAAATCATGGGAGTTACACTCCGAGAGCATAGCCAGACGCAGGCACTCTCTTCAACATACAGTTATTCGTTTCATAACGATTAACTAAATCATGGGAGTTACACTCCGAGAGCATAGCCAGACGCAGGCACTCTCTTCTACATACAGTTATTCGTTTCATAACGATTAACTAAATCATGGGAGTTACACTCCGAGAGCATAGCCAGACGCAGGCACTCTCTTCAACATACAGTTATTCGTTTCATAACGATTAACTAAATCATGGGAGTTACACTCCGAGAGCATAGCCAGACGCAGGCACTCTCTTCAACATACAGTTATTCGTTTCATAACGATTAACTAAATCATGGGAGTTACACTCCGAGAGCATAGCCAGACGCAGGCACTCTCTTCAACATATAGTTATTCGTTTCATAACGATTAACTAAATCATGGGAGTTACACTCCGAGAGCATAGCCAGACGCAGGCACTCTCTTCAACATACAGTTATTCGTTTCATAACGATTAACTAAATCATGGGAGTTACACTCCGAGAGCATAGCCAGACGCGGGCACTCTCTTCAACATACAGTTATTCGTTTCATAACGATTAACTAAATCATGGGAGTTACACTCCGAGAGCATAGCCAGACGCAGGCACTCTTTTCTACATACAGTTATTCGTTTCATAACGATTAACTAAATCATGGGAGTTACACTCCGAGAGCATAGCCAGACGCAGGCACTCTCTTCAACATACAGTTATTCGTTTCATAACGATTAACTAAATCATGGGAGTTACACTCCGAGAGCATAGCCAGACGCAGGCACTCTCTTCAACATACAGTTATTCGTTTCATAACGATTAACTAAATCATGGGAGTTACACTCCGAGAGCATAGCCAGACGCAGGCACTCTCTTCAACATACAGTTATTCGTTTCATAACGATTAACTAAATCATGGGAGTTACACTCCAAGAGCATACATAGCCAGACGTAGGCACTCTCTTCAACATACAGTTATTCGTTTCATAACGATTAACTAAATCATGGGAGTTACACTCCGAGAGCATACATAGCCAGACGTAGGCACTCTCTTCAACATACAGTTATTCGTTTCATAACGATTAACTAAATCATGGGAGTTACACTCCGAGAGCATACATAGCCAGACGTAGGCACTCTCTTCAACATACAGTTATTCGTTTCATAACGATTAACTAAATCATGGGAGTTACACTCCGAGAGCATAGCCAGACGCAGGCACTCTCTTCAACATACAGTTATTCGTTTCATAACGATTAACTAAATCATGGGAGTTACACTCCGAGAGCATAGCCAGACGCAGGCACTCTCTTCAACATACAGTTATTCGTTTCATAACGATTAACTAAATCATGGGAGTTACACTCCGAGAGCATAGCCAGACGCAGGCACTCTCTTCAACATACAGTTATTCGTTTCATAACGATTAACTAAATCATGGGAGTTACACTCCGAGAGCATAGCCAGACGCAGGCACTCTCTTCAACATACAGTTATTCGTTTCATAACGATTAACTAAATCATGGGAGTTACACTCCGAGAGCATAGCCAGACGCAGGCACTCTCTTCAACATACAGTTATTCGTTTCATAACGATTAACTTAATCATGGGAGTTACACTCCGAGAGCATAGCCAGACGCAGGCACTCTCTTCAACATACAGTTATTCGTTTCATAACGATTAACTAAATCATGGGAGTTACACTCCGAGAGCATAGCCAGACGCAGGCACTCTTTTCTACATACAGTTATTCGTTTCATAACGATTAACTAAATCATGGGAGTTACACTCCGAGAGCATAGCCAGACGCAGGCACTCTCTTCAACATACAGTTATTCGTTTCATAACGATTAACTAAATCATGGGAGTTACACTCCGAGAGCATAGCCAGACGCAGGCACTCTCTTCAACATACAGTTATTCGTTTCATAACGATTAACTAAATCATGGGAGTTACACTCCGAGAGCATAGCCAGACGCAGGCACTCTCTTCAACATACAGTTATTCGTTTCATAACGATTAACTAAATCATGGGAGTTACACTCCAAGAGCATACATAGCCAGACGTAGGCACTCTCTTCAACATACAGTTATTCGTTTCATAACGATTAACTAAATCATGGGAGTTACACTCCGAGAGCATACATAGCCAGACGTAGGCACTCTCTTCAACATACAGTTATTCGTTTCATAACGATTAACTAAATCATGGGAGTTACACTCCGAGAGCATACATAGCCAGACGTAGGCACTCTCTTCAACATACAGTTATTCGTTTCATAACGATTAACTAAATCATGGGAGTTACACTCCGAGAGCATAGCCAGACGCAGGCACTCTCTTCAACATACAGTTATTCGTTTCATAACGATTAACTAAATCATGGGAGTTACACTCCGAGAGCATAGCCAGACGCAGGCACTCTCTTCAACATACAGTTATTCGTTTCATAACGATTAACTAAATCATGGGAGTTACACTCCGAGAGCATAGCCAGACGCAGGCACTCTCTTCAACATACAGTTATTCGTTTCATAACGATTAACTAAATCATGGGAGTTACACTCCGAGAGCATAGCCAGACGCAGGCACTCTCTTCAACATACAGTTATTCGTTTCATAACGATTAACTAAATCATGGGAGTTACACTCCAAGAGCATACATAGCCAGACGTAGGCACTCTCTTCAACATACAGTTATTCGTTTCATAACGATTAACTAAATCATGGGAGTTACACTCCGAGAGTATACATAGCCAGACGTAGGCACTCTCTTCAACATACAGTTATTCGTTTCATAACGATTAACTAAATCATGGGAGTTACACTCCGAGAGCATACATAGCCAGACGTAGGCACTCTCTTCAACATACAGTTATTCGTTTCATAACGATTAACTAAATCATGGGAGTTACACTCCGAGAGCATAGCCAGACGCAGGCACTCTCTTCAACATACAGTTATTCGTTTCATAACGATTAACTAAATCATGGGAGTTACACTCCGAGAGCATAGCCAGACGCAGGCACTCTCTTCAACATACAGTTATTCGTTTCATAACGATTAACTAAATCATGGGAGTTACACTCCGAGAGCATAGCCAGACGCAGGCACTCTCTTCAACATACAGTTATTCGTTTCATAACGATTAACTAAATCATGGGAGTTACACTCCGAGAGCATAGCCAGACGCAGGCACTCTCTTCAACATACAGTTATTCGTTTCATAACGATTAACTAAATCATGGGAGTTACACTCCGAGAGCATAGCCAGACGCAGGCACTCTCTTCAACATACAGTTATTCGTTTCATAACGATTAACTTAATCATGGGAGTTACACTCCGAGAGCATAGCCAGACGCAGGCACTCTCTTCAACATACAGTTATTCGTTTCATAACGATTAACTAAATCATGGGAGTTACACTCCGAGAGCATAGCCAGACGCAGGCACTCTCTTCAACATACAGTTATTCGTTTCATAACGATTAACTAAATCATGGGAGTTACACTCCGAGAGCATAGCCAGACGCAGGCACTCTCTTCAACATACAGTTATTCGTTTCATAACGATTAACTAAATCATGGGAGTTACACTCCGAGAGCATAGCCAGACGCAGGCACTCTCTTCAACATACAGTTATTCGTTTCATAACGATTAACTTAATCATGGGAGTTACACTCCGAGAGCATAGCCAGACGCAGGCACTCTCTTCAACATACAGTTATTCGTTTCATAACGATTAACTAAATCATGGGAGTTACACTCCGAGAGCATACATAGCCAGACGTAGGCACTCTCTTCTACATACAGTTATTCGTTTCATAACGATTAACTAAATCATGGGAGTTACACTCCGAGAGCATAGCCAGACGCAGGCACTCTCTTCAACATACAGTTATTCGTTTCATAACGATTAACTAAATCATGGGAGTTACACTCCGAGAGCATAGCCAGACGCAGGCACTCTCTTCTACATACAGTTATTCGTTTCATAACGATTAACTAAATCATGGGAGTTACACTCCGAGAGCATAGCCAGACGCAGGCACTCTCTTCAACATACAGTTATTCGTTTCATAACGATTAACTAAATCATGGGAGTTACACTCCGAGAGCATAGCCAGACGCAGGCACTCTCTTCTACATACAGTTATTCGTTTCATAACGATTAACTAAATCATGGGAGTTACACTCCGAGAGCATAGCCAGACGCAGGCACTCTCTTCAACATACAGTTATTCGTTTCATAACGATTAACTAAATCATGGGAGTTACACTCCGAGAGCATAGCCAGACGCAGGCACTCTCTTCAACATACAGTTATTCGTTTCATAACGATTAACTAAATCATGGGAGTTACACTCCGAGAGCATAGCCAGACGCAGGCACTCTCTTCAACATACAGTTATTCGTTTCATAACGATTAACTAAATCATGGGAGTTACACTCCGAGAGCATAGCCAGACGCAGGCACTCTCTTCAACATACAGTTATTCGTTTCATAACGATTAACTAAATCATGGGAGTTACACTCCGAGAGCATAGCCAGACGCAGGCACTCTCTTCAACATACAGTTATTCGTTTCATAACGATTAACTAAATCATGGGAGTTACACTCCGAGAGCATAGCCAGACGCAGGCACTCTCTTCTACATACAGTTATTCGTTTCATAACGATTAACTAAATCATGGGAGTTACACTCCGAGAGCATAGCCAGACGCAGGCACTCTCTTCAACATACAGTTATTCGTTTCATAACGATTAACTAAATCATGGGAGTTACACTCCGAGAGCATAGCCAGACGCAGGCACTCTCTTCTACATACAGTTATTCGTTTCATAACGATTAACTAAATCATGGGAGTTACACTCCGAGAGCATAGCCAGACGCAGGCACTCTCTTCAACATACAGTTATTCGTTTCATAACGATTAACTAAATCATGGGAGTTACACTCCGAGAGCATAGCCAGACGCAGGCACTCTCTTCTACATACAGTTATTCGTTTCATAACGATTAACTAAATCATGGGAGTTACACTCCGAGAGCATAGCCAGACGCAGGCACTCTCTTCTACATACAGTTATTCGTTTCATAACGATTAACTAAATCATGGGAGTTACACTCCGAGAGCATAGCCAGACGCAGGCACTCTCTTCAACATACAGTTATTCGTTTCATAACGATTAACTAAATCATGGGAGTTACACTCCGAGAGCATAGCCAGACGCAGGCACTCTCTTCAACATACAGTTATTCGTTTCATAACGATTAACTAAATCATGGGAGTTACACTCCGAGAGCATAGCCAGACGCAGGCACTCTCTTCTACATACAGTTATTCGTTTCATAACGATTAACTAAATCATGGGAGTTACACTCCGAGAGCATAGCCAGACGCAGGCACTCTCTTCAACATACAGTTATTCGTTTCATAACGATTAACTAAATCATGGGAGTTACACTCCGAGAGCATAGCCAGACGCAGGCACTCTCTTCAACATACAGTTATTCGTTTCATAACGATTAACTAAATCATGGGAGTTACACTCCGAGAGCATAGCCAGACGCAGGCACTCTCTTCAACATACAGTTATTCGTTTCATAACGATTAACTAAATCATGGGAGTTACACTCCGAGAGCATAGCCAGACGCAGGCACTCTCTTCAACATACAGTTATTCGTTTCATAACGATTAACTAAATCATGGGAGTTACACTCCGAGAGCATAGCCAGACGCAGGCACTCTCTTCAACATACAGTTATTCGTTTCATAACGATTAACTAAATCATGGGAGTTACACTCCGAGAGCATAGCCAGACGCAGGCACTCTCTTTAACATACAGTTATTCGTTTCATAACGATTAACTAAATCATGGGAGTTACACTCCGAGAGCATAGCCAGACGCAGGCACTCTCTTCTACATACAGTTATTCGTTTCATAACGATTAACTAAATCATGGGAGTTACACTCCGAGAGCATAGCCAGACGCAGGCACTCTCTTCAACATACAGTTATTCGTTTCATAACGATTAACTAAATCATGGGAGTTACACTCCGAGAGCATAGCCAGACGCAGGCACTCTCTTCTACATACAGTTATTCGTTTCATAACGATTAACTAAATCATGGGAGTTACACTCCGAGAGCATAGCCAGACGCAGGCACTCTCTTCAACATACAGTTATTCGTTTCATAACGATTAACTAAATCATGGGAGTTACACTCCGAGAGCATAGCCAGACGCAGGCACTCTCTTCTACATACAGTTATTCGTTTCATAACGATTAACTAAATCATGGGAGTTACACTCCGAGAGCATAGCCAGACGCAGGCACTCTCTTCAACATACAGTTATTCGTTTCATAACGATTAACTAAATCATGGGAGTTACACTCCGAGAGCATAGCCAGACGCAGGCACTCTCTTCAACATACAGTTATTCGTTTCATAACGATTAACTAAATCATGGGAGTTACACTCCGAGAGCATAGCCAGACGCAGGCACTCTCTTCAACATACAGTTATTCGTTTCATAACGATTAACTAAATCATGGGAGTTACACTCCGAGAGCATAGCCAGACGCAGGCACTCTCTTCAACATACAGTTATTCGTTTCATAACGATTAACTAAATCATGGGAGTTACACTCCGAGAGCATAGCCAGACGCAGGCACTCTCTTCAACATACAGTTATTCGTTTCATAACGATTAACTAAATCATGGGAGTTACACTCCGAGAGCATAGCCAGACGCAGGCACTCTCTTCAACATACAGTTATTCGTTTCATAACGATTAACTAAATCATGGGAGTTACACTCCGAGAGCATAGCCAGACGCAGGCACTCTCTTCAACATACAGTTATTCGTTTCATAACGATTAACTAAATCATGGGAGTTACACTCCGAGAGCATAGCCAGACGCAGGCACTCTCTTCAACATACAGTTATTCGTTTCATAACGATTAACTAAATCATGGGAGTTACACTCCGAGAGCATAGCCAGACGCAGGCACTCTCTTCAACATACAGTTATTCGTTTCATAACGATTAACTAAATCATGGGAGTTACACTCCGAGAGCATAGCCAGACGCAGGCACTCTCTTCAACATACAGTTATTCGTTTCATAACGATTAACTAAATCATGGGAGTTACACTCCGAGAGCATAGCCAGACGCAGGCACTCTCTTCAACATACAGTTATTCGTTTCATAACGATTAACTAAATCATGGGAGTTACACTCCGAGAGCATAGCCAGACGCAGGCACTCTCTTCAACATACAGTTATTCGTTTCATAACGATTAACTAAATCATGGGAGTTACACTCCGAGAGCATAGCCAGACGCAGGCACTCTCTTTAACATACAGTTATTCGTTTCATAACGATTAACTAAATCATGGGAGTTACACTCCGAGAGCATAGCCAGACGCAGGCACTCTCTTCTACATACAGTTATTCGTTTCATAACGATTAACTAAATCATGGGAGTTACACTCCGAGAGCATAGCCAGACGCAGGCACTCTCTTCAACATACAGTTATTCGTTTCATAACGATTAACTAAATCATGGGAGTTACACTCCGAGAGCATAGCCAGACGCAGGCACTCTCTTCTACATACAGTTATTCGTTTCATAACGATTAACTAAATCATGGGAGTTACACTCCGAGAGCATAGCCAGACGCAGGCACTCTCTTCAACATACAGTTATTCGTTTCATAACGATTAACTAAATCATGGGAGTTACACTCCGAGAGCATAGCCAGACGCAGGCACTCTCTTCAACATACAGTTATTCGTTTCATAACGATTAACTAAATCATGGGAGTTACACTCCGAGAGCATAGCCAGACGCAGGCACTCTCTTCAACATACAGTTATTCGTTTCATAACGATTAACTAAATCATGGGAGTTACACTCCGAGAGCATAGCCAGACGCAGGCACTCTCTTCAACATACAGTTATTCGTTTCATAACGATTAACTAAATCATGGGAGTTACACTCCGAGAGCATAGCCAGACGCAGGCACTCTCTTCAACATACAGTTATTCGTTTCATAACGATTAACTAAATCATGGGAGTTACACTCCGAGAGCATAGCCAGACGCAGGCACTCTCTTCAACATACAGTTATTCGTTTCATAACGATTAACTAAATCATGGGAGTTACACTCCGAGAGCATAGCCAGACGCAGGCACTCTCTTCAACATACAGTTATTCGTTTCATAACGATTAACTAAATCATGGGAG
>NW_025576155.1:0-2500 GCF_905147105.1 Pieris brassicae
ATTGTCGAATGTTTCTCGTAGAGCGAGCGAGAGAGAGACGATTTTTCATTTTATATGTATGTGTATTGGCGTGCAGTAGTAGCACGTAGTAGTACTAGTAGTAGTAGTAAAAAAATATTATTATTTATTTTATTGACTGATATGATTTTGTTTGTTTTCTTTTTTTTGCATAGACATTTGTATTGATAGATATGTTTCTCGTTGAAGCTCGCAGCACAACGCTCAGAGAAATGGCAATGTGGGTTTATTTGAAGAAAAAAAAAAAAAAAAAAAAAAAACAATTAATTTATTAATAATATGTATGTATGTATGTATGTATGTATGTATGTATGTATGTATGTATAATAATGAATTATAATAATTATTCCGATGCAACGTCAGAGGAAAAATGTTTCTCGTACAGGTGCGGCGCGCGACGGCCGGCCGCTCGACAGTTTCGCGCCGAATGTTTCTCGTTGAAGCTCGCAGCACACGCTCAGAGAAATGGCAATGTGGGTTTATTTGAAGAAAAGAAAAAACAAAAAAAACAATTATATTTATTAATAATATGTATGTATGTATGTATGTATGTATGTATGTATGTATAATAATGAATTATAATAATTATTCCGATGCAACGTCAGAGGAAAATGTTTCTCGTACAGGTGCGGCGCGCGACGGCCGGCCGCTCGACAGTTTCGCGCCGAATGTTTCTCGTTGAAGCTCGCAGCACACGCTCAGAGAAATGGCAATGTGGGTTTATTTGAAGAAAAGAAAAAACAAAAAAAACAATTATATTTATTAATAATATGTATGTATGTATGTATGTATGTATGTATGTATGTATAATAATGAATTATAATAATTATTCCGATGCAACGTCAGAGGAAAATGTTTCTCGTACAGGTGCGGCGCGCGACGGCCGGCCGCTCGACAGTTTCGCGCCGAATGTTTCTCGTTGAAGCTCGCAGCACACGCTCAGAGAAATGGCAATGTGGGTTTATTTGAAGAAAAGAAAAAACAAAAAAAACAATTATATTTATTAATAATATGTATGTATGTATGTATGTATGTATGTATGTATGTATAGTAATGAATTATAATAATTATTCCGATGCAACGTCAGAGGAAAATGTTTCTCGTACAGGTGCGGCGCGCGACGGCCGGCCGCTCGACAGTTTCGCGCCGAATGTTTCTCGTTGAAGCTCGCAGCACACGCTCAGAGAAATGGCAATGTGGGTTTATTTGAAGAAAAAAAAAAAAAAAAAAAAAACAATTAATTTATTAATAATATGTATGTATGTATGTATGTATGTATGTATGTATAATAATGAATTATAATAATTATTCCGATGCAACGTCAGAGGAAAATGTTTCTCGTACAGGTGCGGCGCGCGACGGCCGGCCGCTCGACAGTTTCGCGCCGAATGTTTCTCGTTGAAGCTCGCAGCACACGCTCAGAGAAATGGCAATGTGGGTTTATTTGAAGAAAAGAAAAAACAAAAAAAACAATTATATTTATTAATAATATGTATGTATGTATGTATGTATGTATGTATGTATGTATGTATGTATGTATGTATAGTAATGAATTATAATAATTATTCCGATGCAACGTCAGAGGAAAATGTTTCTCGTACAGGTGCGGCGCGCGACGGCCGGCCGCTCGACAGTTTCGCGCCGAATGTTTCTCGTTGAAGCTCGCAGCACACGCTCAGGAGAAATGGCAATGTGGGTTTATTTAAAAAAAAAAAAAAAAAAAAAAAAAAAACAATTAATTTATTAATAATATGTATGTATGTATGTATGTATGTATGTATGTATAATAATGAATTATAATAATTATTCCGATGCAACGTCAGAGGAAAATGTTTCTCGTACAGGTGCGGCGCGCGACGGCCGGCCGCTCGACAGTTTCGCGCCGAATGTTTCTCGTTGAAGCTCGCAGCACACGCTCAGAGAAATGGCAATGTGGGTTTATTTGAAGAAAAGAAAAAACAAAAAAAACAATTATATTTATTAATAATATGTATGTATGTATGTATGTATGTATGTATGTATGTATAATAATGAATTATAATAATTATTCCGATGCAACGTCAGAGGAAAATGTTTCTCGTACAGGTGCGGCGCGCGACGGCCGGCCGCTCGACAGTTTCGCGCCGAATGTTTCTCGTTGAAGCTCGCAGCACACGCTCAGAGAAATGGCAATGTGGGTTTATTTGAAGAAAAGAAAAAACAAAAAAAACAATTATATTTATTAATAATATGTATGTATGTATGTATGTATGTATGTATGTATGTATGTATGTATGTATAATAATGAATTATAATAATTATTCCGATACAATGTCAGAGGAAAATGTTTCTCGTACAAGATCGCCACGCGACGCGACAAGATGCCGTTCAACGGCACGATATCTACAACTCTGTCGATATATATGTAGATAGTATCTACTCTGTCAAGTATATGTGTGTAACGTGTGGTGGTGTGTGGTGTGGGGTTTTGTTAGCGATAGCG
>NW_025576155.1:10000-15000 GCF_905147105.1 Pieris brassicae
CTTCCGTCAATTCCTTTAAGTTTCAGCTTTGCAACCATACTCCCCCCGGAGTCCAAAATCTTTGGTTTCCCGGAAGCTGCCCGCCGAGCCATTGTAGTAACGTCGGCGGATCGCTAGATGACATATTTACGGTTAGAACTAGGGCGGTATCTAATCGCCTTCGAACCTCTAACTTTCGTTCTTGATTGATGAAAACACCTTTGGCAAATGCTTTCGCTGATGTTCGTCTTGCGACGATCCAAGAATTTCACCTCTAACGTCGCAATACGAATGCCCCCAGTTATCCCTATTAATCATTACCTCGGAGTTCTGAAAACCAACAAAATAGAACCGAGATCATATTCTATTATTCCATGCACGAAATATTCAAGCGGCATTTTGAGCCCGCTTTGAGCACTCTAATTTGTTCAAAGTAAAATTGTCGGCCCACCTCGACACTCACCGAAGAGCACCGCGATAGGATTTTGATATTGAACCGGCGTTTTACCGCCGGCTCACCGACGATATGCTCCGCAGACGTGTCAGTATCACCGCGGATGCGGTGCACCGACAGCGCGGCGCACAAATGCAACTACGAGCTTTTTAACCGCAACAATTTTAGTATACGCTATTGGAGCTGGAATTACCGCGGCTGCTGGCACCAGACTTGCCCTCCAATTGTTCCTCGTTAAAATATTTAAAGTGTACTCATTCCGATTACGAGGCCTCGTAAGAGTCCCGTATCGTTATTTTTCGTCACTACCTCCCCGTGCCGGGAGTGGGTAATTTGCGCGCCTGCTGCCTTCCTTGGATGTGGTAGCCGTTTCTCAGGCTCCCTCTCCGGAATCGAACCCTGATTCCCCGTTACCCGTGACAACCATGGTAGTCGCAGAAACTACCATCGAAAGTTGATAAGGCAGACATTTGAAAGATGCGTCGCCGGTACTGGACCGTGCGATCGGCAAAAGTTATCCAGATTCATCAAAATTAACGACTTCGGACGCATGGCCCTCCGCCGATTGGTTTTGATCTAATAAAAGCACTCATCCCATCACTGGTCAGAGTTCTGATTGCATGTATTAGCTCTAGAATTACCACAGTTATCCAAGTAACTGAGTAAGATCTAAGGAACCAAAACTGATATATTGAGCCATTCGCGGTATCGCCTTAATACGGCTTGCACTGAGACATGCATGGCTTAATCTTTGAGACAAGCATATAACTACTGGCAGGATCAACCAGGGAGCTGCTTACGCAAACGACACGCCTACACCGCGGTCACGCGGCTTCGGCGAGCCGCTGGCTCGGCGGCGTCGAGGGGCGCGCGCTTGCGCGCGCGCCTTCTCGACACGCGTGAACGTAACGCGTCGAATTTGCACGCGACGCGACGTTCGCGCTTCATATCGATAGACTAACTTTGACCGGTCTACGAGCGGCCGTCCCGTCACGATCTCGCAACGAGGTGATGTACAACGATGCTCGACCACTGTGAGGGACATAAAACTGCAACGAACACGACCCCGCGGGCGGGAATCGATGTTGTGACAATTTGAAAATTGAACATTCATCTAAACGCAACTTCTCAATTTTTATTCAATACGTTATTGTAAACATATTAAAACTCGGCTGGCAATTACATGCGCACACACACGCATGATTCGCACTAGATACGATCAACGCCCGGAGCTTGAGGGATAAATTCCAACACGACGCTGCGCACACCGTTTCGACGATGGGCGCGTGTGCGTCCTCTTTTATACATTCTTTCCATATACGGTCGCCGTGGCGACCGCGCACGTGTCGAACACGCTAGGCGCCCTGCGTTGAGGTGTGCCTAGAAGCGTATTCTTTTAACATCACAGATAACACCGGGGGAGACGGTCCCAAATCTTGGTCGATTGGTAACATCACCATACGGTCTGCGAACGCGGTGCTATAATATAATTTTATATTATATTATATAAAATATGAGGAGGAGTAGTATGTATATTCTTTGTTATTTTGTGTTGACACAAGAGAGATATATAAAATGTACTATACACCACACACACAGAGAGAGAGAGAGCTGGGAAAGATCTCGGCGGTCTCGCATTCGAAATACGAATTTGATATAATTTCCTCCGAAAATCCATACCCATATCTATATCATCCATGCGCGAATATATGTATATAATATTCTCACACTTCGCACAAACACAAAAACAAGAACACATTCTCTCTCGTCCGTCGTTCGTGTCTATTTGAGACGAACGACGCGCGGCAACGAGAACGAGTCGACGCTGTGCGCACGACTGTTTCGCTCCACATCTATACCGAGAGCAATAGTCCGCGTCGGCATTGGAGCGGACGTCGAATGTTTCTCGTAGAGCGAGCGAGAGAGAGACGATTTTTCATTTTATTATGTATGTGTATTGGCGTGCAGTAGTAGCACGTAGTAGTACTAGTAGTAGTAGTAAAAAAATATTATTATTTATTTTATTGACTGATATGATTTTGTTTGTTTTCTTTTTTTTGCATAGACATTTGTATTGATAGATATGTTTCTCGTTGAAGCTCGCAGCACACGCTCAGAGAAATGGCAATGTGGGTTTATTTGAAGAAAAAAAAAAAAAAAAAAAAAACAATTAATTTATTAATAATATGTATGTATGTATGTATGTATGTATGTATGTATGTATGTATGTATAATAATGAATTATAATAATTATTCCGATGCAACGTCAGAGGAAAATGTTTCTCGTACAGGTGCGGCGCGCGACGGCCGGCCGCTCGACAGTTTCGCGCCGAATGTTTCTCGTTGAAGCTCGCAGCACACGCTCAGAGAAATGGCAATGTGGGTTTATTTGAAGAAAAGAAAAAACAAAAAAAACAATTATATTTATTAATAATATGTATGTATGTATGTATGTATGTATGTATGTATGTATGTATGTATGTATGTATAGTAATGAATTATAATAATTATTCCGATGCAACGTCAGAGGAAAATGTTTCTCGTACAGGTGCGGCGCGCGACGGCCGGCCGCTCGACAGTTTCGCGCCGAATGTTTCTCGTTGAAGCTCGCAGAACACGCTCAGAAAAATGGCAATGTGGGTTTATTTAAAAAAAAAAAAAAAAAAAAAAAAAACAATTAATTTATTAATAATATGTATGTATGTATGTATGTATGTATGTATGTATAATAATGAATTATAATAATTATTCCGATGCAACGTCAGAGGAAAATGTTTCTCGTACAGGTGCGGCGCGCGACGGCCGGCCGCTCGACAGTTTCGCGCCGAATGTTTCTCGTTGAAGCTCGCAGCACACGCTCAGAGAAATGGCAATGTGGGTTTATTTGAAGAAAAGAAAAAACAAAAAAAACAATTATATTTATTAATAATATGTATGTATGTATGTATGTATGTATGTATGTATGTATAATAATGAATTATAATAATTATTCCGATGCAACGTCAGAGGAAAATGTTTCTCGTACAGGTGCGGCGCGCGACGGCCGGCCGCTCGACAGTTTCGCGCCGAATGTTTCTCGTTGAAGCTCGCAGCACACGCTCAGAGAAATGGCAATGTGGGTTTATTTGAAGAAAAGAAAAAACAAAAAAAACAATTATATTTATTAATAATATGTATGTATGTATGTATGTATGTATGTATGTATGTATGTATGTATGTATAATAATGAATTATAATAATTATTCCGATACAATGTCAGAGGAAAATGTTTCTCGTACAAGATCGCCACGCGACGCGACAAGATGCCGTTCAACGGCACGATATCTACAACTCTGTCGATATATATGTAGATAGTATCTACTCTGTCAAGTATATGTGTGTAACGTGTGGTGGTGTGTGGTGTGGGGTTTTGTTAGCGATAGCGATACGTTTCTAGTTAAAATTGAATATTTAAAAATAAAAACTCTTCTGGTAAGAAAAACTATTTATGGTTTATTATGGTGTGTCTAGTGCAACAACATCAACATTGTCATAATCATAATAATATAATTATTATTAGGGCTATAGGTTAACCTTCCAAATAGGGACCGTCGATTTAAATGTCGATATTTTTAATTATTCTAGATAGTACTCACTAAAAGAAACTTAAGTGCTTGCTTACTTACTTACTTACTTAGTTGATTGAGTTTTTTTTTTTTTTTTTGAAACTTTTTCATACAAATTGATATATAAGACATATATGGCCGTTACCGACCGCCGACCAAAATCTATTTCATAAAACCGACATAAAATTGATGTCAAACGTCAATCACTTTGAGTTGACTAAGTGTAAGGGTTCAGATTATTTTGAAAGTATCGATCATTTGCGATGCATACGAGAAAAAGATCATTCATTTCATTGTTTGTAAGTTGTAAATTTTGTGTATTATATTGTAATTCTTGAGTGAGAATTGAGTGTTTACTTACTTACTTACTTACTTATTGAATATCCAAAAAGTACCCAAAACCGAATCAGAGCGCCCCACTATCCACGCGGTCTTGTCTGCCCTACCCCTAGAGTGTATATAAAAGCTCGGAGGCGCGCAGGGAGAGCAGCCCTCACCCGCCGTACCCAAAGCGCGGGCATCATGCAAGCCGTAGCGGCTGAGGCTGGTCGCCGAAGGCGACCAAAAAAGCCGAGGCTGCGTAGGCTTGAATAAAATGCCCTGCGCTTTTGGTACGCAAGGGTGGAGGGGCTGCATTTCCCGTAGCGTCGGAGCAGTACAAAAACCAATTATCATCCATTGTTCGGTTAGGTTAGGTTAGGTTTAGGTTTGTATATTAATATTTTTTATTTTTTTATTTTTAATATGATGCAAAATGAATTTTTATCATTTTGTATGTGTGTATGTATATATGTATTTATGTATGTATTTTTTATATATTTATTGTGCGTTGCGTGTTTTACAATACAAAATAGAAAATGTTTCTCGTACAAGAGCGACGCGCGACCGACCGGCCGGTCGGCAGCTTCGCGCCGAATGTTTCTCGTACAAGATCGCCACGCGACGCGACAAGATGCCGCTCA
>NW_025576156.1:0-5000 GCF_905147105.1 Pieris brassicae
CCATCTTTCGGGTCCCAGCATCTGTGCTCAGAGCGCGCCTGCATTCACGGATTGGGAACGAGACGCCTCGGGGGTGCGAGGAGCGCGTCCTTGCGGCGCGACGCTCCATCCCCCCTCTGAGCGCGCGGCTTAGCGCGCGCCTTCACTTTCGTTGCGCCCTCTCAGTTTTGTCTGTTAATCAAATGAATGAAAAACTCAATGACTCGCACACATGCTAGACTCCTTGGTCCGTGTTTCAAGACGCGGTCCTGCGAGTGCCCCGAAACTGAAACATCGCCGACAGATACGCGCACGGTCAGAGACTGTGCCGGCTGCGACGACAGCGGCGCCGCGCCCGCGTCCGCACATAGGCGAGGAAACGGGCGACGACACGAACACTTGCGTCGGGCCTGACGCGCGCGAGGCGCCTGTGCGCGATTCTAGTCGAAAACTACCGTCCGACTACTGTCGGCCACGGTCGCGGTCTGAACGGCTGACGTTGTTGAGACGCCGCCGCTCGGCTCCCGGACCGCGCTTAGACAGTGGAGTTCGAACGGGGTCGCGATGTATTTGTGTACTGAGAGAGAAGTGCACGCCGTCCGCGGACGTCGACACGCCCGACCCGTGCGCGCGCGCCGAAACGCAGCGCGCATCGAGGCGCGGGCTAGTACGCCGCGGAATGACGATGAATCTCTCCGTTCGTTCATTCGAGTTTCGCAGGGTTTACCCCTGAACGGTTTCACGTACTCTTGAACTCTCTCTTCAAAGTTCTTTTTCAACTTTCCCTCACGGTACTTGTTCGCTATCGGTCTCGCGGTGATATTTAGCCTTAGATGGAGGTTTACCACCCACTTAGGGCTGCACTCTCAAGCAACCCGACTCTTAGGAGTGTCCCTCTCGCAGACTCGCCCCGTCGCTACGGGCCTGGCACCCTCTGCGGGGAAAACGGCCCCGTTCAAGACGAACTTGGACGGGTAGCGGAGTCCGCGAGAAAGCGGAACCTCCCGAACACCACATCTCCCGCGACCGAGACGACCGCGGGATTCAGTGCTGGGCTCATCCCTGTTCGCTCGCAGCTACTAAGGGAATCCTGGTTAGTTTCTTTTCCTCCGCTTACTAATATGCTTAAATTCGGGCGGGTGATCCTCCCTGATCTGAGGCCAACGATAAAAAGGTGTGAGGCAGACGCGATATCCGTCGGCGCAACGGGCGTACGCGACACGCTATTTTTACAAGCGCGTCGACGACGCCACGCGCCCTCCGGACGTCGAGTCCGCCTACATTATATGCGCTCGCACGAAAGCGGCGCGGCACCTTGCGAACAGCGTGGTGGTGGCGACACATAGATGTCGCGTTGCGCGAAATCAATCAATCGCACACCACACCAAGCGGTTCTTCTGTTGTTGTTCGTTAACGACGGCATCGTTCCGTCCGTTTTAAGAACACACGTCACAATAATTTCGTACACACTACAATTGCACAAACACCGCACACACTGGGCGCAACCCGCTAGAGCAGCGGGCGCGCGCGTTTCGCTTCCTCTCGCGAGAGTAAGAGAAACTGAGCCGAACGCGACAACTTTCAACGACAGCGTCGAGACACGTCGACGCGCGCACCGGCGCCGACCGTCGCGCGATCGCCATGCGGGACCGGGACGATGCGAGCAAACACGCGCGACGCGTAAACGCGAACGTCGTTGTCGTCGTTGTCGTTGTCGTGTGCGTAAAGACTCGACGCGCACACCGTGCCGCGGGAGACACGGTGCGGCGGGGGAGAATTTATTTGTGCGACAAAAGTATCGTATAGACGTGGCTTAACACGGCCAATACGGATGACGAGTCGTAATCGAACATATATTCGAACGGATCGTTCGGCCGCTCGGCGGCCTAGCGAAACCGTCAATTGCACGCGCGACAGAGATGCGGCGGCTACGACCGGAGTCGCAGCGATCGCCGCTCGTCACGCGAACAGTGTGGCTTTTTGTTTTTATGCAGCCGGCCCTCAGACAGGAGTGGTCCTGGATATTTCTCCACGGACCGCAATGTGCGTTCGAAATGTCGATGTTCAAATGTGTCCTGCAGTTCACACTATGACGCGCAGTTAACTGCGTTCTTCATCGACCCGCGAGCCAAGTGATCCACCGTTCAGGGTAATCGTTTTGTTTTTGTGTGTGTTTTTGTATGAGAAAATATAAAAGGTGCGAAAAAATTAAACAAAAAAATTTGAAAATAATACTTATCATTAACGTGTACGACAAATGAAAAGAAAGAAAATCTCTTTTATTTGCGTGGTTGTACACAAAAATTAAAATATTATTTCAAAGTATCAATAGGCGATAGCGAACGCTAATCAAAGCGTGTCGCAACGCACACGTCGCGAATCGACGAGAGAGAGAGTCAACCGTCTCGGATTCGATTTTGATTCGTATCATTCACGTGTTTTTGTATTTTTTTCTTTTTTTGCGAGTCTTTGACAACAACAAAACAAAAAGAAAAAACCAACGTTAATGATCCTTCCGCAGGTTCCCCTACGGAAACCTTGTTACGACTTTTACTTCCTCTAAATGATCAAGTTTGGTCAACTTCCCAGCAACGCCGACGGCCGTGAGGCCACCGCGTGTCGGTCCGAAGACCTCACTAAATCATTCAATCGGTAGTAGCGACGGGGCGGTGTGTACAAAGGGGCAGGGACGTAATCAACGCGAGCTTATGACTCGCGCTTACTAGGAATTCCTCGTTTATGGGGGATAATTGCAAACCCCAATCCCCAGCACGAAGGAGTTTCAACGGGTTGCCCCGGGCCTCTAGGCCAGGGAGAACATGTTGATTCCTTCAGTGTAGCGCGCGTGCGGCCCAGGACATCTAAGGGCATCACAGACCTGTTATTGCTCAATCTCGTGCGGCTCGAAGCCGCCGGTCCCTCTAAGAAGAATTTTAATACGTCGCCAGTGAGTTGCGCTCCCCGAGAGTCGCGCCCACCTTGAATGACGACGCCTATTTAGCAGGCTAGAGTCTCGTTCGTTACCGGAATTAACCAGACAAATCGCTCCACCAACTAAGAACGGCCATGCACCACACCACCCACCGAATCAAGAAAGAGCTGTTAATCTGTCAATCCTTCCGGTGTCCGGGCCTGGTGAGATTTCCCGTGTTGAGTCAAATTAAGCCGCAGGCTCCACTCCTGGTGGTGCCCTTCCGTCAATTCCTTTAAGTTTCAGCTTTGCAACCATACTCCCCCCCGGAGTCCAAAATCTTTGGTTTCCCGGAAGCTGCCCGCCGAGCCATTGTAGTAACGTCGGCGGATCGCTAGATGACATATTTACGGTTAGAACTAGGGCGGTATCTAATCGCCTTCGAACCTCTAACTTTCGTTCTTGATTGATGAAAACACCTTTGGCAAATGCTTTCGCTGATGTTCGTCTTGCGACGATCCAAGAATTTCACCTCTAACGTCGCAATACGAATGCCCCCAGTTATCCCTATTAATCATTACCTCGGAGTTCTGAAAACCAACAAAATAGAACCGAGATCATATTCTATTATTCCATGCACGAAATATTCAAGCGGCATTTTGAGCCCGCTTTGAGCACTCTAATTTGTTCAAAGTAAAATTGTCGGCCCACCTCGACACTCACCGAAGAGCACCGCGATAGGATTTTGATATTGAACCGGCGTTTTACCGCCGGCTCACCGACGATATGCTCCGCAGACCGTGTCAGTATCACCGCGGATGCGGTGCACCGACAGCGCGGCGCACAAATGCAACTACGAGCTTTTTAACCGCAACAATTTTAGTATACGCTATTGGAGCTGGAATTACCGCGGCTGCTGGCACCAGACTTGCCCTCCAATTGTTCCTCGTTAAAATATTTAAAGTGTACTCATTCCGATTACGAGGCCTCGTAAGAGTCCCGTATCGTTATTTTTCGTCACTACCTCCCCCGTGCCGGGAGTGGGTAATTTGCGCGCCTGCTGCCTTCCTTGGATGGTGGTAGCCGTTTCTCAGGCTCCCTCTCCGGGAATCGAACCCTGATTCCCCGTTACCCGTGACAACCATGGTAGTCGCAGAAACTACCATCGAAAGTTGATAAGGCAGACATTTGAAAGATGCGTCGCCGGTACTGGACCGTGGCGATCGGCAAAAGTTATCCAGATTCATCAAAAATTAACGACTTCGGACGCATGGCCCTCCGCCGATTGGTTTTGATCTAATAAAAGCACTCATCCCATCACTGGTCAGAGTTCTGATTGCATGTATTAGCTCTAGAATTACCACAGTTATCCAAGTAACTGAGTAAGATCTAAGGAACCAAAACTGATATATTGAGCCATTCGCGGTATCGCCTTAATACGGCTTGCACTGAGACATGCATGGCTTAATCTTTGAGACAAGCATATAACTACTGGCAGGATCAACCAGGGAGCTGCTTACGCAAACGACACGCCTACACCGCGGTCACGCGGCTTCGGCGAGCCGCTGGCTCGGCGGCGTCGAGGGGCGCGCGCTTGCGCGCGCGCCTTCTCGACACGCGTGAACGTAACGCGTCGAATTTGCACGCGACGCGACGTTCGCGCTTCATATCGATAGACTAACTTTGACCGGTCTACGAGCGGCCGTCCCGTCACGATCTCGCAACGAGGTGATGTACAACGATGCTCGACCACTGTGAGGGACATAAAACTGCAACGAACACGACCCCGCGGGCGGGAATCGATGTTGTGACAATTTGAAAATTGAACATTCATCTAAACGCAACTTCTCAATTTTTATTCAATACGTTATTGTAAACATATTAAAACTCGGCTGGCAATTACATGCGCACACACACGCATGATTCGCACTAGATACGATCAACGCCCGGAGCTTGAGGGATAAATTCCAACACGACGCTGCGCACACCGTTTCGACGATGGGCGCGTGTGCGTCCTCTTTTATACATTCTTTACATATACGGTCGCCGTGGCGACCGCGCACGTGTCGAACACGCTAGGCGCCCTGCGTTGAGGTGTGCCTAGAAGCGT
>NW_025576156.1:12500-16558 GCF_905147105.1 Pieris brassicae
ACGATGCGAGCAAACACGCGCGACGCGTAAACGCGAACGTCGTTGTCGTCGTTGTCGTTGTCGTTGCGTAAAGACTCGACGCGCACCCGTGCCGCGGGAGACACGGTGCGGCGGGGAGAATTTATTTGTGCGACAAAAGTATCGTATAGACGTGGCTTAACACGGCCAATACGGATGACGAGTCGTAATCGAACATATATTCGAACGGATCGTTCGGCCGCTCGGCGGCCTAGCGAAACCGTCAATTGCACGCGCGACAGAGATGCGGCGCTACGACCGGAGTCGCAGCGATCGCCGCTCGTCACGCGAACAGTGTGGCTTTTTGTTTTTATGCAGCCGGCCCTCAGACAGGAGTGGTCCTGGATATTTCTCCACGGACCGCAATGTGCGTTCGAAATGTCGATGTTCAAATGTGTCCTGCAGTTCACACTATGACGCGCAGTTAACTGCGTTCTTCATCGACCCGCGAGCCAAGTGATCCACCGTTCAGGGTAATCGTTTTGTTTTTGTGTGTGTTTTTGTATGAGAAAATATAAAAGGTGCGAAAAAATTAAACAAAAAAATTTGAAAATAATACTTATCATTAACGTGTACGACAAATGAAAAGAAAGAAAATCTCTTTTATTTGCGTGGTTGTACACAAAAATTAAAATATTATTTCAAAGTATCAATAGGCGATAGCGAACGCTAATCAAAGCGTGTCGCAACGCACACGTCGCGAATCGACGAGAGAGAGTCAACCGTCTCGGATTCGATTTTGATTCGTATCATTCACGTGTTTTTGTATTTTTTTCTTTTTTTGCGAGTCTTTGACAACAACAAAACAAAAAGAAAAAACCAACGTTAATGATCCTTCCGCAGGTTCCCCTACGGAAACCTTGTTACGACTTTTACTTCCTCTAAATGATCAAGTTTGGTCAACTTCCCAGCAACGCCGACGGCCGTGAGGCCACCGCGTGTCGGTCCGAAGACCTCACTAAATCATTCAATCGGTAGTAGCGACGGGCGGTGTGTACAAAGGGCAGGGACGTAATCAACGCGAGCTTATGACTCGCGCTTACTAGGAATTCCTCGTTTATGGGGGATAATTGCAAACCCCAATCCCCAGCACGAAGGAGTTTCAACGGGTTGCCCGGGCCTCTAGGCCAGGGAGAACATGTTGATTCCTTCAGTGTAGCGCGCGTGCGGCCCAGGACATCTAAGGGCATCACAGACCTGTTATTGCTCAATCTCGTGCGGCTCGAAGCCGCCGGTCCCTCTAAGAAGAATTTTAATACGTCGCCAGTGAGTTGCGCTCCCCGAGAGTCGCGCACACCTTGAATGACGACGCCTATTTAGCAGGCTAGAGTCTCGTTCGTTACCGGAATTAACCAGACAAATCGCTCCACCAACTAAGAACGGCCATGCACCACCACCCACCGAATCAAGAAAGAGCTGTTAATCTGTCAATCCTTCCGGTGTCCGGGCCTGGTGAGATTTCCCGTGTTGAGTCAAATTAAGCCGCAGGCTCCACTCCTGGTGGTGCCCTTCCGTCAATTCCTTTAAGTTTCAGCTTTGCAACCATACTCCCCCCGGAGTCCAAAATCTTTGGTTTCCCGGAAGCTGCCCGCCGAGCCATTGTAGTAACGTCGGCGGATCGCTAGATGACATATTTACGGTTAGAACTAGGGCGGTATCTAATCGCCTTCGAACCTCTAACTTTCGTTCTTGATTGATGAAAACACCTTTGGCAAATGCTTTCGCTGATGTTCGTCTTGCGACGATCCAAGAATTTCACCTCTAACGTCGCAATACGAATGCCCCCAGTTATCCCTATTAATCATTACCTCGGAGTTCTGAAAACCAACAAAATAGAACCGAGATCATATTCTATTATTCCATGCACGAAATATTCAAGCGGCATTTTGAGCCCGCTTTGAGCACTCTAATTTGTTCAAAGTAAAATTGTCGGCCCACCTCGACACTCACCGAAGAGCACCGCGATAGGATTTTGATATTGAACCGGCGTTTTACCGCCGGCTCACCGACGATATGCTCCGCAGACGTGTCAGTATCACCGCGGATGCGGTGCACCGACAGCGCGGCGCACAAATGCAACTACGAGCTTTTTAACCGCAACAATTTTAGTATACGCTATTGGAGCTGGAATTACCGCGGCTGCTGGCACCAGACTTGCCCTCCAATTGTTCCTCGTTAAAATATTTAAAGTGTACTCATTCCGATTACGAGGCCTCGTAAGAGTCCCGTATCGTTATTTTTCGTCACTACCTCCCCGTGCCGGGAGTGGGTAATTTGCGCGCCTGCTGCCTTCCTTGGATGTGGTAGCCGTTTCTCAGGCTCCCTCTCCGGAATCGAACCCTGATTCCCCGTTACCCGTGACAACCATGGTAGTCGCAGAAACTACCATCGAAAGTTGATAAGGCAGACATTTGAAAGATGCGTCGCCGGTACTGGACCGTGCGATCGGCAAAAGTTATCCAGATTCATCAAAATTAACGACTTCGGACGCATGGCCCTCCGCCGATTGGTTTTGATCTAATAAAAGCACTCATCCCATCACTGGTCAGAGTTCTGATTGCATGTATTAGCTCTAGAATTACCACAGTTATCCAAGTAACTGAGTAAGATCTAAGGAACCAAAACTGATATATTGAGCCATTCGCGGTATCGCCTTAATACGGCTTGCACTGAGACATGCATGGCTTAATCTTTGAGACAAGCATATAACTACTGGCAGGATCAACCAGGGAGCTGCTTACGCAAACGACACGCCTACACCGCGGTCACGCGGCTTCGGCGAGCCGCTGGCTCGGCGGCGTCGAGGGGCGCGCGCTTGCGCGCGCGCCTTCTCGACACGCGTGAACGTAACGCGTCGAATTTGCACGCGACGCGACGTTCGCGCTTCATATCGATAGACTAACTTTGACCGGTCTACGAGCGGCCGTCCCGTCACGATCTCGCAACGAGGTGATGTACAACGATGCTCGACCACTGTGAGGGACATAAAACTGCAACGAACACGACCCCGCGGGCGGGAATCGATGTTGTGACAATTTGAAAATTGAACATTCATCTAAACGCAACTTCTCAATTTTATTCAATACGTTATTGTAAACATATTAAAACTCGGCTGGCAATTACATGCGCACACACACGCATGATTCGCACTAGATACGATCAACGCCCGGAGCTTGAGGGATAAATTCCAACACGACGCTGCGCACACCGTTTCGACGATGGGCGCGTGTGCGTCCTCTTTTATACATTCTTTCCATATACGGTCGCCGTGGCGACCGCGCACGTGTCGAACACGCTAGGCGCCCTGCGTTGAGGTGTGCCTAGAAGCGTATTCTTTTAACATCACAGATAACACCGGGGGAGACGGTCCCAAATCTTGGTCGATTGGTAACATCACCATACGGTCTGCGAACGCGGTGCTATAATATAATTTTATATTATATTATATAAAATATGAGGAGGAGTAGTATGTATATTCTTTGTTATTTTGTGTTGACACAAGAGAGATATATAAAATGTACTATACACCACACACACAGAGAGAGAGAGAGCTGGGAAAGATCTCGGCGGTCTCGCATTCGAAATACGAATTTGATATAATTTCCTCCGAAATCCATACCCATATCTATATCATCCATGCGCGAATATATGTATATAATATTCTCACACTTCGCACAAACACAAAAACAAGAACACATTCTATTCTCTCTCGTCCGTCGTTCGTGTCTATTTGAGACGAACGACGCGCGGCAACGAGAACGAGTCGACGCTGTGCGCACGACTGTTTCGCTCCACATCTATACCGAGAGCAATAGTCCGCGTCGGCATTGGAGCGGACGTCGAATGTTTCTCGTAGAGCGAGCGAGAGAGAGACGATTTTTCATTTTATTATGTATGTGTATTGGCGTGCAGTAGTAGCACGTAGTAGTACTAGTAGTAGTAGTAAAAAAATATTATTATTTATTTATTGACTGATATGATTTTGTTTGTTTTCTTTTTTTTGAATAGACATTTGTATTGATAGATATGTTTCTCGTTGA
>NW_025576157.1:0-16467 GCF_905147105.1 Pieris brassicae
AATCGTTATGAAACGAATAACTGTATGTTGAAGAGAGTGCCTGCGTCTGGCTATGCTCTCGGAGTGTAACTCCCATGATTTAGTTAATCGTTTATGAAACGAATAACTGTATGTTGAAGAGAGTGCCTGCGTCTGGCTATGCTCTCGGAGTGTAACTCCCATGATTTAGTTAATCGTTATGAAACGAATAACTGTATGTTGAAGAGAGTGCCTGCGTCTGGCTATGCTCTCGGAGTGTAACTCCCATGATTTAGTTAATCGTTATGAAACGAATAACTGTATGTTGAAGAGAGTGCCTGCGTCTGGCTATGCTCTCGGAGTGTAACTCCCATGATTTAGTTAATCGTTATGAAACGAATAACTCTATGTAGGAAGAGAGTGCCTGCGTCTGGCTATGCTCTCGGAGTGTAACTCCCATGATTTAGTTAATGTTATGAAACGAATAACTGTATGTTGAAGAGAGTGCCTGCGTCTGGCTATGCTCTCGGAGTGTAACTCCCATGATTTAGTTAATCGTTATGAAACGAATAACTGTATGTTGAAGAGAGTGCCTGCGTCTGGCTATGCTCTCGGAGTGTAACTCCCATGATTTAGTTAATCGTTATGAAACGAATAACTGTATGTTGAAGAGAGTGCCTGCGTCTGGCTATGCTCTCGGAGTGTAACTCCCATGATTTAGTTAATCGTTATGAAACGAATAACTGTATGTTGAAGAGAGTGCCTGCGTCTGGCTATGCTCTCGGAGTGTAACTCCCATGATTTAGTTAATCGTTATGAAACGAATAACTGTATGTTGAAGAGAGTGCCTGCGTCTGGCTATGCTCTCGGAGTGTAACTCCCATGATTTAGTTAATCGTTATGAAACGAATAACTGTATGTTGAAGAGAGTGCCTGCGTCTGGCTATGCTCTCGGAGTGTAACTCCCATGATTTAGTTAATCGTTATGAAACGAATAACTGTATGTTGAAGAGAGTGCCTGCGTCTGGCTATGCTCTCGGAGTGTAACTCCCATGATTTAGTTAATCGTTATGAAACGAATAACTGTATGTTGAAGAGAGTGCCTGCGTCTGGCTATGCTCTCGGAGTGTAACTCCCATGATTTAGTTAATCGTTATGAAACGAATAACTGTATGTTGAAGAGAGTGCCTGCGTCTGGCTATGCTCTCGGAGTGTAACTCCCATGATTTAGTTAATCGTTATGAAACGAATAACTGTATGTTGAAGAGAGTGCCTGCGTCTGGCTATGCTCTCGGAGTGTAACTCCCATGATTTAGTTAATCGTTATGAAACGAATAACTGTATGTTGAAGAGAGTGCCTGCGTCTGGCTATGCTCTCGGAGTGTAACTCCCATGATTTAGTTAATCGTTATGAAACGAATAACTGTATGTTGAAGAGAGTGCCTGCGTCTGGCTATGCTCTCGGAGTGTAACTCCCATGATTTAGTTAATCGTTATGAAACGAATAACTGTATGTTGAAGAGAGTGCCTGCGTCTGGCTATGCTCTCGGAGTGTAACTCCCATGATTTAGTTAATCGTTATGAAACGAATAACTGTATGTTGAAGAGAGTGCCTGCGTCTGGCTATGCTCTCGGAGTGTAACTCCCATGATTTAGTTAATCGTTATGAAACGAATAACTCTATGTAGAAGAGAGTGCCTGCGTCTGGCTATGCTCTCGGAGTGTAACTCCCATGATTTAGTTAATTGTTATGAAACGAATAACTGTATGTTGAAGAGAGTGCCTGCGTCTGGCTATGCTCTCGGAGTGTAACTCCCATGATTTAGTTAATCGTTATGAAACGAATAACTGTATGTAGAAGAGAGTGCCTGCGTCTGGCTATGCTCTCGGAGTGTAACTCCCATGATTTAGTTAATCGTTATGAAACGAATAACTGTATGTTGAAGAGAGTGCCTGCGTCTGGCTATGCTCTCGGAGTGTAACTCCCATGATTTAGTTAATCGTTATGAAACGAATAACTGTATGTTGAAGAGAGTGCCTGCGTCTGGCTATGCTCTCGGAGTGTAACTCCCATGATTTAGTTAATCGTTATGAAACGAATAACTGTATGTTGAAGAGAGTGCCTGCGTCTGGCTATGCTCTCGGAGTGTAACTCCCATGATTTAGTTAATCGTTATGAAACGAATAACTGTATGTTGAAGAGAGTGCCTGCGTCTGGCTATGCTCTCGGAGTGTAACTCCCATGATTTAGTTAATCGTTATGAAACGAATAACTGTATGTTGAAGAGAGTGCCTGCGTCTGGCTATGCTCTCGGAGTGTAACTCCCATGATTTAGTTAATCGTTATGAAACGAATAACTGTATGTTGAAGAGAGTGCCTGCGTCTGGCTATGCTCTCGGAGTGTAACTCCCATGATTTAGTTAATCGTTATGAAACGAATAACTGTATGTTGAAGAGAGTGCCTGCGTCTGGCTATGCTCTCGGAGTGTAACTCCCATGATTTAGTTAATCGTTATGAAACGAATAACTGTATGTTGAAGAGAGTGCCTGCGTCTGGCTATGCTCTCGGAGTGTAACTCCCATGATTTAGTTAATCGTTATGAAACGAATAACTGTATGTTGAAGAGAGTGCCTGCGTCTGGCTATGCTCTCGGAGTGTAACTCCCATGATTTAGTTAATCGTTATGAAACGAATAACTGTATGTTGAAGAGAGTGCCTGCGTCTGGCTATGCTCTCGGAGTGTAACTCCCATGATTTAGTTAATCGTTATGAAACGAATAACTGTATGTAGAAGAGAGTGCCTGCGTCTGGCTATGCTCTCGGAGTGTAACTCCCATGATTTAGTTAATCGTTATGAAACGAATAACTGTATGTTGAAGAGAGTGCCTGCGTCTGGCTATGCTCTCGGAGTGTAACTCCCATGATTTAGTTAATCGTTATGAAACGAATAACTGTATGTTGAAGAGAGTGCCTGCGTCTGGCTATGCTCTCGGAGTGTAACTCCCATGATTTAGTTAATCGTTATGAAACGAATAACTGTATGTTGAAGAGAGTGCCTGCGTCTGGCTATGCTCTCGGAGTGTAACTCCCATGATTTAGTTAATCGTTATGAAACGAATAACTGTATGTTGAAGAGAGTGCCTGCGTCTGGCTATGCTCTCGGAGTGTAACTCCCATGATTTAGTTAATCGTTATGAAACGAATAACTGTATGTTGAAGAGAGTGCCTGCGTCTGGCTATGCTCTCGGAGTGTAACTCCCATGATTTAGTTAATCGTTATGAAACGAATAACTGTATGTTGAAGAGAGTGCCTGCGTCTGGCTATGCTCTCGGAGTGTAACTCCCATGATTTAGTTAATCGTTATGAAACGAATAACTGTATGTTGAAGAGAGTGCCTGCGTCTGGCTATGCTCTCGGAGTGTAACTCCCATGATTTAGTTAATCGTTATGAAACGAATAACTGTATGTTGAAGAGAGTGCCTGCGTCTGGCTATGCTCTCGGAGTGTAACTCCCATGATTTAGTTAATCGTTATGAAACGAATAACTGTATGTTGAAGAGAGTGCCTGCGTCTGGCTATGCTCTCGGAGTGTAACTCCCATGATTTAGTTAATCGTTATGAAACGAATAACTGTATGTTGAAGAGAGTGCCTGCGTCTGGCTATGCTCTCGGAGTGTAACTCCCATGATTTAGTTAATCGTTATGAAACGAATAACTGTATGTTGAAGAGAGTGCCTGCGTCTGGCTATGCTCTCGGAGTGTAACTCCCATGATTTAGTTAATCGTTATGAAACGAATAACTGTATGTTGAAGAGAGTGCCTGCGTCTGGCTATGCTCTCGGAGTGTAACTCCCATGATTTAGTTAATCGTTATGAAACGAATAACTGTATGTTGAAGAGAGTGCCTGCGTCTGGCTATGCTCTCGGAGTGTAACTCCCATGATTTAGTTAATCGTTATGAAACGAATAACTGTATGTTGAAGAGAGTGCCTGCGTCTGGCTATGCTCTCGGAGTGTAACTCCCATGATTTAGTTAATCGTTATGAAACGAATAACTGTATGTTGAAGAGAGTGCCTGCGTCTGGCTATGCTCTCGGAGTGTAACTCCCATGATTTAGTTAATCGTTATGAAACGAATAACTGTATGTAGAAGAGAGTGCCTGCGTCTGGCTATGCTCTCGGAGTGTAACTCCCATGATTTAGTTAATCGTTATGAAACGAATAACTGTATGTTGAAGAGAGTGCCTGCGTCTGGCTATGCTCTCGGAGTGTAACTCCCATGATTTAGTTAATCGTTATGAAACGAATAACTGTATGTAGAAGAGAGTGCCTGCGTCTGGCTATGCTCTCGGAGTGTAACTCCCATGATTTAGTTAATCGTTATGAAACGAATAACTGTATGTTGAAGAGAGTGCCTGCGTCTGGCTATGCTCTCGGAGTGTAACTCCCATGATTTAGTTAATCGTTATGAAACGAATAACTGTATGTTGAAGAGAGTGCCTGCGTCTGGCTATGCTCTCGGAGTGTAACTCCCATGATTTAGTTAATCGTTATGAAACGAATAACTGTATGTTGAAGAGAGTGCCTGCGTCTGGCTATGCTCTCGGAGTGTAACTCCCATGATTTAGTTAATCGTTATGAAACGAATAACTGTATGTTGAAGAGAGTGCCTGCGTCTGGCTATGCTCTCGGAGTGTAACTCCCATGATTTAGTTAATCGTTATGAAACGAATAACTGTATGTTGAAGAGAGTGCCTGCGTCTGGCTATGCTCTCGGAGTGTAACTCCCATGATTTAGTTAATCGTTATGAAACGAATAACTGTATGTTGAAGAGAGTGCCTGCGTCTGGCTATGCTCTCGGAGTGTAACTCCCATGATTTAGTTAATCGTTATGAAACGAATAACTGTATGTTGAAGAGAGTGCCTGCGTCTGGCTATGCTCTCGGAGTGTAACTCCCATGATTTAGTTAATCGTTATGAAACGAATAACTGTATGTTGAAGAGAGTGCCTGCGTCTGGCTATGCTCTCGGAGTGTAACTCCCATGATTTAGTTAATCGTTATGAAACGAATAACTGTATGTTGAAGAGAGTGCCTGCGTCTGGCTATGCTCTCGGAGTGTAACTCCCATGATTTAGTTAATCGTTATGAAACGAATAACTGTATGTTGAAGAGAGTGCCTGCGTCTGGCTATGCTCTCGGAGTGTAACTCCCATGATTTAGTTAATCGTTATGAAACGAATAACTGTATGTTGAAGAGAGTGCCTGCGTCTGGCTATGCTCTCGGAGTGTAACTCCCATGATTTAGTTAATCGTTATGAAACGAATAACTGTATGTAGAAGAGAGTGCCTGCGTCTGGCTATGCTCTCGGAGTGTAACTCCCATGATTTAGTTAATCGTTATGAAACGAATAACTGTATGTTGAAGAGAGTGCCTGCGTCTGGCTATGCTCTCGGAGTGTAACTCCCATGATTTAGTTAATCGTTATGAAACGAATAACTGTATGTTGAAGAGAGTGCCTGCGTCTGGCTATGCTCTCGGAGTGTAACTCCCATGATTTAGTTAATCGTTATGAAACGAATAACTGTATGTTGAAGAGAGTGCCTGCGTCTGGCTATGCTCTCGGAGTGTAACTCCCATGATTTAGTTAATCGTTATGAAACGAATAACTGTATGTTGAAGAGAGTGCCTGCGTCTGGCTATGCTCTCGGAGTGTAACTCCCATGATTTAGTTAATCGTTATGAAACGAATAACTGTATGTTGAAGAGAGTGCCTGCGTCTGGCTATGCTCTCGGAGTGTAACTCCCATGATTTAGTTAATCGTTATGAAACGAATAACTGTATGTTGAAGAGAGTGCCTGCGTCTGGCTATGCTCTCGGAGTGTAACTCCCATGATTTAGTTAATCGTTATGAAACGAATAACTGTATGTTGAAGAGAGTGCCTGCGTCTGGCTATGCTCTCGGAGTGTAACTCCCATGATTTAGTTAATCGTTATGAAACGAATAACTGTATGTTGAAGAGAGTGCCTGCGTCTGGCTATGCTCTCGGAGTGTAACTCCCATGATTTAGTTAATCGTTATGAAACGAATAACTGTATGTTGAAGAGAGTGCCTGCGTCTGGCTATGCTCTCGGAGTGTAACTCCCATGATTTAGTTAATCGTTATGAAACGAATAACTGTATGTTGAAGAGAGTGCCTGCGTCTGGCTATGCTCTCGGAGTGTAACTCCCATGATTTAGTTAATCGTTATGAAACGAATAACTGTATGTTGAAGAGAGTGCCTGCGTCTGGCTATGCTCTCGGAGTGTAACTCCCATGATTTAGTTAATCGTTATGAAACGAATAACTGTATGTTGAAGAGAGTGCCTGCGTCTGGCTATGCTCTCGGAGTGTAACTCCCATGATTTAGTTAATCGTTATGAAACGAATAACTGTATGTTGAAGAGAGTGCCTGCGTCTGGCTATGCTCTCGGAGTGTAACTCCCATGATTTAGTTAATCGTTATGAAACGAATAACTGTATGTTGAAGAGAGTGCCTGCGTCTGGCTATGCTCTCGGAGTGTAACTCCCATGATTTAGTTAATCGTTATGAAACGAATAACTGTATGTTGAAGAGAGTGCCTGCGTCTGGCTATGCTCTCGGAGTGTAACTCCCATGATTTAGTTAATCGTTATGAAACGAATAACTGTATGTTGAAGAGAGTGCCTGCGTCTGGCTATGCTCTCGGAGTGTAACTCCCATGATTTAGTTAATCGTTATGAAACGAATAACTGTATGTTGAAGAGAGTGCCTGCGTCTGGCTATGCTCTCGGAGTGTAACTCCCATGATTTAGTTAATCGTTATGAAACGAATAACTGTATGTTGAAGAGAGTGCCTGCGTCTGGCTATGCTCTCGGAGTGTAACTCCCATGATTTAGTTAATCGTTATGAAACGAATAACTGTATGTTGAAGAGAGTGCCTGCGTCTGGCTATGCTCTCGGAGTGTAACTCCCATGATTTAGTTAATCGTTATGAAACGAATAACTGTATGTTGAAGAGAGTGCCTGCGTCTGGCTATGCTCTCGGAGTGTAACTCCCATGATTTAGTTAATCGTTATGAAACGAATAACTGTATGTTGAAGAGAGTGCCTGCGTCTGGCTATGCTCTCGGAGTGTAACTCCCATGATTTAGTTAATCGTTATGAAACGAATAACTGTATGTTGAAGAGAGTGCCTGCGTCTGGCTATGCTCTCGGAGTGTAACTCCCATGATTTAGTTAATCGTTATGAAACGAATAACTGTATGTTGAAGAGAGTGCCTGCGTCTGGCTATGCTCTCGGAGTGTAACTCCCATGATTTAGTTAATCGTTATGAAACGAATAACTGTATGTTGAAGAGAGTGCCTGCGTCTGGCTATGCTCTCGGAGTGTAACTCCCATGATTTAGTTAATCGTTATGAAACGAATAACTGTATGTTGAAGAGAGTGCCTGCGTCTGGCTATGCTCTCGGAGTGTAACTCCCATGATTTAGTTAATCGTTATGAAACGAATAACTGTATGTTGAAGAGAGTGCCTGCGTCTGGCTATGCTCTCGGAGTGTAACTCCCATGATTTAGTTAATCGTTATGAAACGAATAACTGTATGTTGAAGAGAGTGCCTGCGTCTGGCTATGCTCTCGGAGTGTAACTCCCATGATTTAGTTAATCGTTATGAAACGAATAACTGTATGTTGAAGAGAGTGCCTGCGTCTGGCTATGCTCTCGGAGTGTAACTCCCATGATTTAGTTAATCGTTATGAAACGAATAACTGTATGTTGAAGAGAGTGCCTGCGTCTGGCTATGCTCTCGGAGTGTAACTCCCATGATTTAGTTAATCGTTATGAAACGAATAACTGTATGTTGAAGAGAGTGCCTGCGTCTGGCTATGCTCTCGGAGTGTAACTCCCATGATTTAGTTAATCGTTATGAAACGAATAACTGTATGTTGAAGAGAGTGCCTGCGTCTGGCTATGCTCTCGGAGTGTAACTCCCATGATTTAGTTAATCGTTATGAAACGAATAACTGTATGTTGAAGAGAGTGCCTGCGTCTGGCTATGCTCTCGGAGTGTAACTCCCATGATTTAGTTAATCGTTATGAAACGAATAACTGTATGTTGAAGAGAGTGCCTGCGTCTGGCTATGCTCTCGGAGTGTAACTCCCATGATTTAGTTAATCGTTATGAAACGAATAACTGTATGTTGAAGAGAGTGCCTGCGTCTGGCTATGCTCTCGGAGTGTAACTCCCATGATTTAGTTAATCGTTATGAAACGAATAACTGTATGTTGAAGAGAGTGCCTGCGTCTGGCTATGCTCTCGGAGTGTAACTCCCATGATTTAGTTAATCGTTATGAAACGAATAACTGTATGTTGAAGAGAGTGCCTGCGTCTGGCTATGCTCTCGGAGTGTAACTCCCATGATTTAGTTAATCGTTATGAAACGAATAACTGTATGTTGAAGAGAGTGCCTGCGTCTGGCTATGCTCTCGGAGTGTAACTCCCATGATTTAGTTAATCGTTATGAAACGAATAACTGTATGTTGAAGAGAGTGCCTGCGTCTGGCTATGCTCTCGGAGTGTAACTCCCATGATTTAGTTAATCGTTATGAAACGAATAACTGTATGTTGAAGAGAGTGCCTGCGTCTGGCTATGCTCTCGGAGTGTAACTCCCATGATTTAGTTAATCGTTATGAAACGAATAACTGTATGTTGAAGAGAGTGCCTGCGTCTGGCTATGCTCTCGGAGTGTAACTCCCATGATTTAGTTAATCGTTATGAAACGAATAACTGTATGTTGAAGAGAGTGCCTGCGTCTGGCTATGCTCTCGGAGTGTAACTCCCATGATTTAGTTAATCGTTATGAAACGAATAACTGTATGTTGAAGAGAGTGCCTGCGTCTGGCTATGCTCTCGGAGTGTAACTCCCATGATTTAGTTAATCGTTATGAAACGAATAACTGTATGTTGAAGAGAGTGCCTGCGTCTGGCTATGCTCTCGGAGTGTAACTCCCATGATTTAGTTAATCGTTATGAAACGAATAACTGTATGTTGAAGAGAGTGCCTGCGTCTGGCTATGCTCTCGGAGTGTAACTCCCATGATTTAGTTAATCGTTATGAAACGAATAACTGTATGTTGAAGAGAGTGCCTGCGTCTGGCTATGCTCTCGGAGTGTAACTCCCATGATTTAGTTAATCGTTATGAAACGAATAACTGTATGTTGAAGAGAGTGCCTGCGTCTGGCTATGCTCTCGGAGTGTAACTCCCATGATTTAGTTAATCGTTATGAAACGAATAACTGTATGTTGAAGAGAGTGCCTGCGTCTGGCTATGCTCTCGGAGTGTAACTCCCATGATTTAGTTAATCGTTATGAAACGAATAACTGTATGTTGAAGAGAGTGCCTGCGTCTGGCTATGCTCTCGGAGTGTAACTCCCATGATTTAGTTAATCGTTATGAAACGAATAACTGTATGTTGAAGAGAGTGCCTGCGTCTGGCTATGCTCTCGGAGTGTAACTCCCATGATTTAGTTAATCGTTATGAAACGAATAACTGTATGTTGAAGAGAGTGCCTGCGTTTGGCTATGCTCTCGGAGTGCAACTCCCATGATTTAGTTAATCGTTATGAAACGAATAACTGTATGTTGAAGAGAGTGCCTGCGTCTGGCTATGCTCTCGGAGTGTAACTCCCATGATTTAGTTAATCGTTATGAAACGAATAACTGTATGTAGAAGAGAGTGCCTGCGTCTGGCTATGCTCTCGGAGTGTAACTCCCATGATTTAGTTAATCGTTATGAAACGAATAACTGTATGTAGAAGAGAGTGCCTGCGTCTGGCTATGCTCTCGGAGTGTAACTCCCATGATTTAGTTAATCGTTATGAAACGAATAACTGTATGTTGAAGAGAGTGCCTGCGTCTGGCTATGCTCTCGGAGTGTAACTCCCATGATTTAGTTAATCGTTATGAAACGAATAACTGTATGTTGAAGAGAGTGCCTGCGTCTGGCTATGCTCTCGGAGTGTAACTCCCATGATTTAGTTAATCGTTATGAAACGAATAACTGTATGTTGAAGAGAGTGCCTGCGTCTGGCTATGCTCTCGGAGTGTAACTACCATGATTTAGTTAATCGTTATGAAACGAATAACTGTATGTTGAAGAGAGTGCCTGCGTCTGGCTATGCTCTCGGAGTGTAACTCCCATGATTTAGTTAATCGTTATGAAACGAATAACTGTATGTAGAAGAGAGTGCCTGCGTCTGTCTATGCTCTCGGAGTGTAACTCCCATGATTTAGTTAATCGTTATGAAACGAATAACTGTATGTTGAAGAGAGTGCCTGCGTCTGGCTATGCTCTCGGAGTGTAACTCCCATGATTTAGTTAATCGTTATGAAACGAATAACTGTATGTTGAAGAGAGTGCCTGCGTCTGGCTATGCTCTCGGAGTGTAACTCCCATGATTTAGTTAATCGTTATGAAACGAATAACTGTATGTTGAAGAGAGTGCCTGCGTCTGGCTATGCTCTCGGAGTGTAACTCCCATGATTTAGTTAATCGTTATGAAACGAATAACTGTATGTTGAAGAGAGTGCCTGCGTCTGGCTATGCTCTCGGAGTGTAACTCCCATGATTTAGTTAATCGTTATGAAACGAATAACTGTATGTTGAAGAGAGTGCCTGCGTCTGGCTATGCTCTCGGAGTGTAACTCCCATGATTTAGTTAATCGTTATGAAACGAATAACTGTATGTTGAAGAGAGTGCCTGCGTCTGGCTATGTTCTCGGAGTGTAACTCCCATGATTTAGTTAATCGTTATGAAACGAATAACTGTATGTTGAAGAGAGTGCCTGCGTCTGGCTATGCTCTCGGAGTGTAACTCCCATGATTTAGTTAATCGTTTTGAAACGAATAACTGTATGTTGAAGAGAGTGCCTGCGTCTGGCTATGCTCTCGGAGTGTAACTCCCATGATTTAGTTAATCGTTATGAAACGAATAACTGTATGTTGAAGAGAGTGCCTGCGTCTGGCTATGCTCTCGGAGTGTAACTCCCATGATTTAGTTAATCGTTATGAAACGAATAACTGTATGTAGAAGAGAGTGCCTGCGTCTGGCTATGCTCTCGGAGTGTAACTCCCATGATTTAGTTAATCGTTCTGAAACGAATAACTGTATGTTGAAGAGAGTGCCTGCGTCTGGCTATGCTCTCGGAGTGTAACTCCCATGATTTAGTTAATCGTTATGAAACGAATAACTGTATGTTGAAGAGAGTGCCTGCGTCTGGCTATGCTCTCGGAGTGTAACTCCCATGATTTAGTTAATCGTTATGAAACGAATAACTGTATGTTGAAGAGAGTGCCTGCGTCTGGCTATGCTCTCGGAGTGTAACTCCCATGATTTAGTTAATCGTTATGAAACGAATAACTGTATGTTGAAGAGAGTGCCTGCGTCTGGCTATGCTCTCGGAGTGTAACTCCCATGATTTAGTTAATCGTTATGAAACGAATAACTGTATGTTGAAGAGAGTGCCTGCGTCTGGCTATGTTCTCGGAGTGTAACTCCCATGATTTAGTTAATCGTTATGAAACGAATAACTGTATGTTGAAGAGAGTGCCTGCGTCTGGCTATGCTCTCGGAGTGTAACTCCCATGATTTAGTTAATCGTTATGAAACGAATAACTGTATGTAGAAGAGAGTGCCTGCGTCTGGCTATGCTCTCGGAGTGTAACTCCCATGATTTAGTTAATCGTTATGAAACGAATAACTGTATGTAGAAGAGAGTGCCTGCGTCTGGCTATGCTCTCGGAGTGTAACTCCCATGATTTAGTTAATCGTTATGAAACGAATAACTGTATGTTGAAGAGAGTGCCTGCGTCTGGCTATGCTCTCGGAGTGTAACTCCCATGATTTAGTTAATCGTTATAAAAACGAATAACTGTATGTTGAAGAGAGTGCCTGCGTCTGGCTATGCTCTCGGAGTGTAACTCCCATGATTTAGTTAATCGTTATGAAACGAATAACTGTATGTTGAAGAGAGTGCCTGCGTCTGGCTATGCTCTCGGAGTGTAACTCCCATGATTTAGTTAATCGTTATGAAACGAATAACTGTATGTAGAAGAGAGTGCCTGCGTCTGGCTATGCTCTCGGAGTGTAACTCCCATGATTTAGTTAATCGTTCTGAAACGAATAACTGTATGTTGAAGAGAGTGCCTGCGTCTGGCTATGCTCTCGGAGTGTAACTCCCATGATTTAGTTAATCGTTATGAAACGAATAACTGTATGTTGAAGAGAGTGCCTGCGTCTGGCTATGCTCTCGGAGTGTAACTCCCATGATTTAGTTAATCGTTATGAAACGAATAACTGTATGTTGAAGAGAGTGCCTGCGTCTGGCTATGCTCTCGGAGTGTAACTCCCATGATTTAGTTGATCGTTATGAAACGAATAACTGTATGTTGAAGAGAGTGCCTGCGTCTGGCTATGCTCTCGGAGTGTAACTCCCATGATTTAGTTAATCGTTATGAAACGAATAACTGTATGTTGAAGAGAGTGCCTGCGTCTGGCTATGTTCTCGGAGTGTAACTCCCATGATTTAGTTAATCGTTATGAAACGAATAACTGTATGTTGAAGAGAGTGCCTGCGTCTGGCTATGCTCTCGGAGTGTAACTCCCATGATTTAGTTAATCGTTATGAAACGAATAACTGTATGTAGAAGAGAGTGCCTGCGTCTGGCTATGCTCTCGGAGTGTAACTCCCATGATTTAGTTAATCGTTATGAAACGAATAACTGTATGTAGAAGAGAGTGCCTGCGTCTGGCTATGCTCTCGGAGTGTAACTCCCATGATTTAGTTAATCGTTATGAAACGAATAACTGTATGTAGAAGAGAGTGCCTGCGTCTGGCTATGCTCTCGGAGTGTAACTCCCATGATTTAGTTAATCGTTATAAAAACGAATAACTGTATGTTGAAGAGAGTGCCTGCGTCTGGCTATGCTCTCGGAGTGTAACTCCCATGATTTAGTTAATCGTTATGAAACGAATAACTGTATGTTGAAGAGAGTGCCTGCGTCTGGCTATGCTCTCGGAGTGTAACTCCCATGATTTAGTTAATCGTTATGAAACGAATAACTGTATGTTGAAGAGAGTGCCTGCGTCTGGCTATGCTCTCGGAGTGTAACTCCCATGATTTAGTTAATCGTTATGAAACGAATAACTGTATGTAGAAGAGAGTGCCTGCGTCTGGCTATGCTCTCGGAGTGTAACTCCCATGATTTAGTTAATCGTTATGAAACGAATAACTGTATGTAGAAGAGAGTGCCTGCGTCTGGCTATGCTCTCGGAGTGTAACTCCCATGATTTAGTTAATCGTTATGAAACGAATAACTGTATGTAGAAGAGAGTGCCTGCGTCTGGCTATGCTCTCGGAGTGTAACTCCCATGATTTAGTTAATCGTTATGAAACGAATAACTGTATGTAGAAGAGAGTGCCTGCGTCTGGCTATGCTCTCGGAGTGTAACTCCCATGATTTAGTTAATCGTTATGAAACGAATAACTGTATGTTGAAGAGAGTGCCTGCGTCTGGCTATGTTCTCGGAGTGTAACTCCCATGATTTAGTTAATCGTTATGAAACGAATAACTGTATGTTGAAGAGAGTGCCTGCGTCTGGCTATGCTCTCGGAGTGTAACTCCCATGATTTAGTTAATCGTTATGAAACGAATAACTGTATGTAGAAGAGAGTGCCTGCGTCTGGCTATGCTCTCGGAGTGTAACTCCCATGATTTAGTTAATCGTTATGAAACGAATAACTGTATGTTGAAGAGAGTGCCTGCGTCTGGCTATGCTCTCGGAGTGTAACTCCCATGATTTAGTTAATCGTTATGAAACGAATAACTGTATGTAGAAGAGAGTGCCTGCGTCTGGCTATGCTCTCGGAGTGTAACTCCCATGATTTAGTTAATCGTTCTGAAACGAATAACTGTATGTTGAAGAGAGTGCCTGCGTCTGGCTATGCTCTCGGAGTGTAACTCCCATGATTTAGTTAATCGTTATGAAACGAATAACTGTATGTTGAAGAGAGTGCCTGCGTCTGGCTATGCTCTCGGAGTGTAACTCCCATGATTTAGTTAATCGTTATGAAACGAATAACTGTATGTTGAAGAGAGTGCCTGCGTCTGGCTATGCTCTCGGAGTGTAACTCCCATGATTTAGTTAATCGTTATGAAACGAATAACTGTATGTTGAAGAGAGTGCCTGCGTCTGGCTATGCTCTCGGAGTGTAACTCCCATGATTTAGTTAATCGTTATGAAACGAATAACTGTATGTTGAAGAGAGTGCCTGAGTCTGGCTATGTTCTCGGAGTGTAACTCCCATGATTTAGTTAATCGTTATGAAACGAATAACTGTATGTTGAAGAGAGTGCCTGCGTCTGGCTATGCTCTCGGAGTGTAACTCCCATGATTTAGTTAATCGTTATGAAACGAATAACTGTATGTAGAAGAGAGTGCCTGCGTCTGGCTATGCTCTCGGAGTGTAACTCCCATGATTTAGTTAATCGTTATGAAACGAATAACTGTATGTAGAAGAGAGTGCCTGCGTCTGGCTATGCTCTCGGAGTGTAACTCCCATGATTTAGTTAATCGTTATGAAACGAATAACTGTATGTAGAAGAGAGTGCCTGCGTCTGGCTATGCTCTCGGAGTGTAACTCCCATGATTTAGTTAATCGTTATAAAAACGAATAACTGTATGTTGAAGAGAGTGCCTGCGTCTGGCTATGCTCTCGGAGTGTAACTCCCATGATTTAGTTAATCGTTATGAAACGAATAACTGTATGTTGAAGAGAGTGCCTGCGTCTGGCTATGCTCTCGGAGTGTAACTCCCATGATTTAGTTAATCGTTATGAAACGAATAACTGTATGTAGAAGAGAGTGCCTGCGTCTGGCTATGCTCTCGGAGTGTAACTCCCATGATTTAGTTAATCGTTCTGAAACGAATAACTGTATGTTGAAGAGAGTGCCTGCGTCTGGCTATGCTCTCGGAGTGTAACTCCCATGATTTAGTTAATCGTTATGAAACGAATAACTGTATGTTGAAGAGAGTGCCTGCGTCTGGCTATGCTCTCGGAGTGTAACTCCCATGATTTAGTTAATCGTTATGAAACGAATAACTGTATGTTGAAGAGAGTGCCTGCGTCTGGCTATGCTCTCGGAGTGTAACTCCCATGATTTAGTTGATCGTTATGAAACGAATAACTGTATGTTGAAGAGAGTGCCTGCGTCTGGCTATGCTCTCGGAGTGTAACTCCCATGATTTAGTTAATCGTTATGAAACGAATAACTGTATGTTGAAGAGAGTGCCTGCGTCTGGCTATGTTCTCGGAGTGTAACTCCCATGGTTTAGTTAATCGTTATGAAACGAATAACTGTATGTTGAAGAGAGTGCCTGCGTCTGGCTATGCTCTCGGAGTGTAACTCCCATGATTTAGTTAATCGTTATGAAACGAATAACTGTATGTAGAAGAGAGTGCCTGCGTCTGGCTATGCTCTCGGAGTGTAACTCCCATGATTTAGTTAATCGTTATGAAACGAATAACTGTATGTAGAAGAGAGTGCCTGCGTCTGGCTATGCTCTCGGAGTGTAACTCCCATGATTTAGTTAATCGTTATGAAACGAATAACTGTATGTAGAAGAGAGTGCCTGCGTCTGGCTATGCTCTCGGAGTGTAACTCCCATGATTTAGTTAATCGTTATAAAAACGAATAACTGTATGTTGAAGAGAGTGCCTGCGTCTGGCTATGCTCTCGGAGTGTAGACTCCCATGATTTAGTTAATCGTTATGAAACGAATAACTGTATGTTGAAGAGAGTGCCTGCGTCTGGCTATGCTCTCGGAGTGTAACTCCCATGATTTAGTTAATCGTTATGAAACGAATAACTGTATGTTGAAGAGAGTGCCTGCGTCTGGCTATGCTCTCGGAGTGTAACTCCCATGATTTAGTTAATCGTTATGAAACGAATAACTGTATGTAGAAGAGAGTGCCTGCGTCTGGCTATGCTCTCGGAGTGTAACTCCCATGATTTAGTTAATCGTTATGAAACGAATAACTGTATGTAGAAGAGAGTGCCTGCGTCTGGCTATGCTCTCGGAGTGTAACTCCCATGATTTAGTTAATCGTTATGAAACGAATAACTGTATGTAGAAGAGAGTGCCTGCGTCTGGCTATGCTCTCGGAGTGTAACTCCCATGATTTAGTTAATCGTTATGAAACGAATAACTGTATGTTGAAGAGAGTGCCTGCGTCTGGCTATGTTCTCGGAGTGTAACTCCCATGATTTAGTTAATCGTTATGAAACGAAAAACTGTATGTAGAAGAGAGTGCCTGCGTCTGGCTATGCTCTCGGAGTGTAACTCCCATGATTTAGTTAATCGTTTTGAAACGAATAACTGTATGTTGAAGAGAGTGCCTGCGTCTGGCTATGC
>NW_025576158.1:7500-10000 GCF_905147105.1 Pieris brassicae
CGTTACCGGAATTAACCAGACAAATCGCTCCACCAACTAAGAACGGCCATGCACCACCACCCACCGAATCAAGAAAGAGCTGTTAATCTGTCAATCCTTCCGGTGTCCGGGCCTGGTGAGATTTCCCGTGTTGAGTCAAATTAAGCCGCAGGCTCCACTCCTGGTGGTGCCCTTCCGTCAATTCCTTTAAGTTTCAGCTTTGCAACCATACTCCCCCCGGAGTCCAAAATCTTTGGTTTCCCGGAAGCTGCCCGCCGAGCCATTGTAGTAACGTCGGCGGATCGCTAGATGACATATTTACGGTTAGAACTAGGGCGGTATCTAATCGCCTTCGAACCTCTAACTTTCGTTCTTGATTGATGAAAACACCTTTGGCAAATGCTTTCGCTGATGTTCGTCTTGCGACGATCCAAGAATTTCACCTCTAACGTCGCAATACGAATGCCCCCAGTTATCCCTATTAATCATTACCTCGGAGTTCTGAAAACCAACAAAATAGAACCGAGATCATATTCTATTATTCCATGCACGAAATATTCAAGCGGCATTTTGAGCCCGCTTTGAGCACTCTAATTTGTTCAAAGTAAAATTGTCGGCCCACCTCGACACTCACCGAAGAGCACCGCGATAGGATTTTGATATTGAACCGGCGTTTATACCGCCGGTTCACCGACGATATGCTCCGCAGACGTGTCAGTATCACCGCGGATGCGGTGCACCGACAGCGCGGCGCACAAATGCAACTACGAGCTTTTTAACCGCAACAATTTTAGTATACGCTATTGGAGCTGGAATTACCGCGGCTGCTGGCACCAGACTTGCCCTCCAATTGTTCCTCGTTAAAATATTTAAAGTGTACTCATTCCGATTACGAGGCCTCGTAAGAGTCCCGTATCGTTATTTTTCGTCACTACCTCCCCGTGCCGGGAGTGGGTAATTTGCGCGCCTGCTGCCTTCCTTGGATGTGGTAGCCGTTTCTCAGGCTCCCTCTCCGGAATCGAACCCTGATTCCCCGTTACCCGTGACAACCATGGTAGTCGCAGAAACTACCATCGAAAGTTGATAAGGCAGACATTTGAAAGATGCGTCGCCGGTACTGGACCGTGCGATCGGCAAAAGTTATCCAGATTCATCAAAATTAACGACTTCGGACGCATGGCCCTCCGCCGATTGGTTTTGATCTAATAAAAGCACTCATCCCATCACTGGTCAGAGTTCTGATTGCATGTATTAGCTCTAGAATTACCACAGTTATCCAAGTAACTGAGTAAGATCTAAGGAACCAAAACTGATATATTGAGCCATTCGCGGTATCGCCTTAATACGGCTTGCACTGAGACATGCATGGCTTAATCTTTGAGACAAGCATATAACTACTGGCAGGATCAACCAGGGAGCTGCTTACGCAAACGACACGCCTACACCGCGGTCACGCGGCTTCGGCGAGCCGCTGGCTCGGCGGCGTCGAGGGGCGCGCGCTTGCGCGCGCGCCTTCTCGACACGCGTGAACGTAACGCGTCGAATTTGCACGCGACGCGACGTTCGCGCTTCATATCGATAGACTAACTTTGACCGGTCTACGAGCGGCCGTCCCGTCACGATCTCGCAACGAGGTGATGTACAACGATGCTCGACCACTGTGAGGGACATAAAACTGCAACGAACACGACCCCGCGGGCGGGAATCGATGTTGTGACAATTTGAAAATTGAACATTCATCTAAACGCAACTTCTCAATTTTTATTCAATACGTTATTGTAAACATATTAAAACTCGGCTGGCAATTACATGCGCACACACACGCATGATTCGCACTAGATACGATCAACGCCCGGAGCTTGAGGGATAAATTCCAACACGACGCTGCGCACACCGTTTCGACGATGGGCGCGTGTGCGTCCTCTTTTATACATTCTTTACATATACGGTCGCCGTGGCGACCGCGCACGTGTCGAACACGCTAGGCGCCCTGCGTTGAGGTGTGCCTAGAAGCGTATTCTTTTAACATCACAGATAACACCGGGGGAGACGGTCCCAAATCTTGGTCGATTGGTAACATCACCATACGGTCTGCGAACGCGGTGCTATAATATAATTTTATATTATATTATATAAAATATGAGGAGGAGTAGTATGTATATTCTTTGTTATTTTGTGTTGACACAAGAGAGATATATAAAATGTACTATACACCACACACACAGAGAGAGAGAGAGCTGGGAAAGATCTCGGCGGTCTCGCATTCGAAATACGAATTTGATATAATTTCCTCCGAAAATCCATACCCATATCTATATCATCCATGCGCGAATATATGTATATAATATTCTCACACTTCGCACAAACACAAAAACAAGAACACATTCTATTCTCTCTCGTCCGTCGTTCGTGTCTATTTGAGACGAACGACGCGCGGCAACGAGAACGAGTCGACGCTGTGCGCACGACTGTTTCGCTCCACATCTATACCGAGAGCAATAGTCCGCGTCGGCATTGGAGC
>NW_025576159.1:0-2500 GCF_905147105.1 Pieris brassicae
AATTAATTTATTAATAATATGTATGTATGTATGTATGTATGTATGTATGTATAATAATGAATTATAATAATTATTCCGATGCAACGTCAGAGGAAAATGTTTCTCGTACAGGTGCGGCGCGCGACGGCCGGCCGCTCGACAGTTTCGCGCCGAATGTTTCTCGTTGAAGCTCGCAGCACACGCTCAGAGAAATGGCAATGTGGGTTTATTTGAAGAAAAAAAAAAAAAAAAAAAAAACAATTAATTTATTAATAATATGTATGTATGTATGTATGTATGTATGTATAATAATGAATTATAATAATTATTCCGATGCAACGTCAGAGGAAAATGTTTCTCGTACAGGTGCGGCGCGCGACGGCCGGCCGCTCGACAGTTTCGCGCCGAATGTTTCTCGTTGAAGCTCGCAGCACACGCTCAGAGAAATGGCAATGTGGGTTTATTTGAAGAAAAGAAAAAACAAAAAAAACAATTATATTTATTAATAATATGTATGTATGTATGTATGTATAATAATGAATTATAATAATTATTCCGATGCAACGTCAGAGGAAAATGTTTCTCGTACAGGTGCGGCGCGCGACGGCCGGCCGCTCGACAGTTTCGCGCCGAATGTTTCTCGTTGAAGCTCGCAGCACACGCTCAGAGAAATGGCAATGTGGGTTTATTTGAAGAAAAAAAAAACAATTAATTTATTAATAATATGTATGTATGTATGTATGTATGTATGTATGTATAATAATGAATTATAATAATTATTCCGATGCAACGTCAGAGGAAAATGTTTCTCGTACAGGTGCGGCGCGCGACGGCCGGCCGCTCGACAGTTTCGCGCCGAATGTTTCTCGTTGAAGCTCGCAGCACACGCTCAGAGAAATGGCAATGTGGGTTTATTTGAAGAAAAGAAAAAACAAAAAAAACAATTATATTTATTAATAATATGTATGTATGTATGTATGTATGTATGTATGTATAATAATGAATTATAATAATTATTCCGATGCAACGTCAGAGGAAAATGTTTCTCGTACAGGTGCGGCGCGCGACGGCCGGCCGCTCGACAGTTTCGCGCCGAATGTTTCTCGTTGAAGCTCGCAGCACACGCTCAGAGAAATGGCAATGTGGGTTTATTTGAAGAAAAAAAAAAAAAAAAAAAAAACAATTAATTTATTAATAATATGTATGTATGTATGTATGTATGTATGTATAATAATGAATTATAATAATTATTCCGATGCAACGTCAGAGGAAAATGTTTCTCGTACAGGTGCGGCGCGCGACGGCCGCCGCTCGACAGTTTCGCGCCGAATGTTTCTCGTTGAAGCTCGCAGCACACGCTCAGAGAAATGGCAATGTGGGTTTATTTGAAGAAAAGAAAAAACAAAAAAAACAATTATATTTATTAATAATATGTATGTATGTATGTATGTATGTATGTATGTATAATAATGAATTATAATAATTATTCCGATGCAACGTCAGAGGAAAATGTTTCTCGTACAGGTGCGGCGCGCGACGGCCGGCCGCTCGACAGTTTCGCGCCGAATGTTTCTCGTTGAAGCTCGCAGCACACGCTCAGAGAAATGGCAATGTGGGTTTATTTGAAGAAAAAAAAAAAAAAAAAAAAAAACAATTAATTTATTAATAATATGTATGTATGTATGTATGTATGTATGTATAATAATGAATTATAATAATTATTCCGATGCAACGTCAGAGGAAAATGTTTCTCGTACAGGTGCGGCGCGCGACGGCCGGCCGCTCGACAGTTTCGCGCCGAATGTTTCTCGTTGAAGCTCGCAGCACACGCTCAGAGAAATGGCAATGTGGGTTTATTTGAAGAAAAAAAAAACAATTAATTTATTAATAATATGTATGTATGTATGTATGTATGTATGTATGTATGTATGTATGTATAATAATGAATTATAATAATTATTCCGATACAATGTCAGAGGAAAATGTTTCTCGTACAAGATCGCCACGCGACGCGACAAGATGCCGTTCAACGGCACGATATCTACAACTCTGTCGATAGATATGTAGATAGTATCTACTCTGTCAAGTATATGTGTGTAACGTGTGGTGGTGTGTGGTGTGGGGTTTTGTTAGCGATAGCGATACGTTTCTAGTTAAAATTGAATATTTAAAAATAAAAACTCTTCTGGTAAGAAAAACTATTTATGGTTTATTATGGTGTGTCTAGTGCAACAACATCAACATTGTCATAATCATAATAATATAATTATTATTAGGGCTATAGGTTAACCTTCCAAATAGGGACCGTCGATTTAAATGTCGATATTTTTAATTATTCTAGATAGTACTCACTAAAAGAAACTTAAGTGCTTGCTTACTTACTTACTTAGTTGATTGAGTTTTTTTTTTTTTTTTTGAAACTTTTTCATACAAATTGATATATAAGACATATATGGCCGTTACCGACCGCCGACCAAAATCTATTTCATAAAACCGACATAAAATTGATGTCAAACGTCAA
>NW_025576159.1:7500-15000 GCF_905147105.1 Pieris brassicae
CCTGTTCGCTCGCAGCTACTAAGGGAATCCTGGTTAGTTTCTTTTCCTCCGCTTACTAATATGCTTAAATTCGGCGGGTGATCCTCCCTGATCTGAGGCCAACGATAAAAAGGTGTGAGGCAGACGCGATATCCGTCGGCGCAACGGGCGTACGCGACACGCTATTTTTACAAGCGCGTCGACGACGCCACGCGCCCTCCGGACGTCGAGTCCGCCTACATTATATGCGCTCGCACGAAAGCGGCGCGGCACCTTGCGAACAGCGTGGTGGTGGCGACACATAGATGTCGCGTTGCGCGAAATCAATCAATCGCACACCACCAAGCGGTTCTTCTGTTGTTGTTCGTTAACGACGGCATCGTTCCGTCCGTTTTAAGAACACACGTCACAATAATTTCGTACACACTACAATTGCACAAACACCGCACGCACACACTGGGCGCAACCGCTAGAGCAGCGGGCGCGCGCGTTTCGCTTCCTCTCGCGAGAGTAAGAGAAACTGAGCCGAACGCGACAACTTTCAACGACAGCGTCGAGACACGTCGACGCGCGCACCGGCGCCGACCGTCGCGCGATCGCCATGCGGGACCGGGACGATGCGAGCAAACACGCGCGACGCGTAAACGCGAACGTCGTTGTCGTCGTTGTCGTTGTCGTTGCGTAAAGACTCGACGCGCACCCGTGCCGCGGGAGACACGGTGCGGCGGGGAGAATTTATTTGTGCGACAAAAGTATCGTATAGACGTGGCTTAACACGGCCAATACGGATGACGAGTCGTAATCGAACATATATTCGAACGGATCGTTCGGCCGCTCGGCGGCCTAGCGAAACCGTCAATTGCACGCGCGACAGAGATGCGGCGCTACGACCGGAGTCGCAGCGATCGCCGCTCGTCACGCGAACAGTGTGGCTTTTTGTTTTTATGCAGCCGGCCCTCAGACAGGAGTGGTCCTGGATATTTCTCCACGGACCGCAATGTGCGTTCGAAATGTCGATGTTCAAATGTGTCCTGCAGTTCACACTATGACGCGCAGTTAACTGCGTTCTTCATCGACCCGCGAGCCAAGTGATCCACCGTTCAGGGTAATCGTTTTGTTTTTGTGTGTGTTTTTGTATGAGAAAATATAAAAGGTGCGAAAAAATTAAACAAAAAAATTTGAAAATAATACTTATCATTAACGTGTACGACAAATGAAAAGAAAGAAAATCTCTTTTATTTGCGTGGTTGTACACAAAAATTATAAAATATTATTTCAAAGTATCAATAGGCGATAGCGAACGCTAATCAAAGCGTGTCGCAACGCACACGTCGCGAATCGACGAGAGAGAGTCAACCGTCTCGGATTCGATTTTGATTCGTATCATTCACGTGTTTTTGTATTTTTTTCTTTTTTTGCGAGTCTTTGACAACAACAAAACAAAAAGAAAAAACCAACGTTAATGATCCTTCCGCAGGTTCCCCTACGGAAACCTTGTTACGACTTTTACTTCCTCTAAATGATCAAGTTTGGTCAACTTCCCAGCAACGCCGACGGCCGTGAGGCCACCGCGTGTCGGTCCGAAGACCTCACTAAATCATTCAATCGGTAGTAGCGACGGGCGGTGTGTACAAAGGGCAGGGACGTAATCAACGCGAGCTTATGACTCGCGCTTACTAGGAATTCCTCGTTTATGGGGGATAATTGCAAACCCCAATCCCCAGCACGAAGGAGTTTCAACGGGTTGCCCGGGCCTCTAGGCCAGGGAGAACATGTTGATTCCTTCAGTGTAGCGCGCGTGCGGCCCAGGACATCTAAGGGCATCACAGACCTGTTATTGCTCAATCTCGTGCGGCTCGAAGCCGCCGGTCCCTCTAAGAAGAATTTTAATACGTCGCCAGTGAGTTGCGCTCCCCGAGAGTCGCGCACACCTTGAATGACGACGCCTATTTAGCAGGCTAGAGTCTCGTTCGTTACCGGAATTAACCAGACAAATCGCTCCACCAACTAAGAACGGCCATGCACCACCACCCACCGAATCAAGAAAGAGCTGTTAATCTGTCAATCCTTCCGGTGTCCGGGCCTGGTGAGATTTCCCGTGTTGAGTCAAATTAAGCCGCAGGCTCCACTCCTGGTGGTGCCCTTCCGTCAATTCCTTTAAGTTTCAGCTTTGCAACCATACTCCCCCCGGAGTCCAAAATCTTTGGTTTCCCGGAAGCTGCCCGCCGAGCCATTGTAGTAACGTCGGCGGATCGCTAGATGACATATTTACGGTTAGAACTAGGGCGGTATCTAATCGCCTTCGAACCTCTAACTTTCGTTCTTGATTGATGAAAACACCTTTGGCAAATGCTTTCGCTGATGTTCGTCTTGCGACGATCCAAGAATTTCACCTCTAACGTCGCAATACGAATGCCCCCAGTTATCCCTATTAATCATTACCTCGGAGTTCTGAAAACCAACAAAATAGAACCGAGATCATATTCTATTATTCCATGCACGAAATATTCAAGCGGCATTTTGAGCCCGCTTTGAGCACTCTAATTTGTTCAAAGTAAAATTGTCGGCCCACCTCGACACTCACCGAAGAGCACCGCGATAGGATTTTGATATTGAACCGGCGTTTTACCGCCGGCTCACCGACGATATGCTCCGCAGACGTGTCAGTATCACCGCGGATGCGGTGCACCGACAGCGCGGCGCACAAATGCAACTACGAGCTTTTTAACCGCAACAATTTTAGTATACGCTATTGGAGCTGGAATTACCGCGGCTGCTGGCACCAGACTTGCCCTCCAATTGTTCCTCGTTAAAATATTTAAAGTGTACTCATTCCGATTACGAGGCCTCGTAAGAGTCCCGTATCGTTATTTTTCGTCACTACCTCCCCGTGCCGGGAGTGGGTAATTTGCGCGCCTGCTGCCTTCCTTGGATGTGGTAGCCGTTTCTCAGGCTCCCTCTCCGGAATCGAACCCTGATTCCCCGTTACCCGTGACAACCATGGTAGTCGCAGAAACTACCATCGAAAGTTGATAAGGCAGACATTTGAAAGATGCGTCGCCGGTACTGGACCGTGCGATCGGCAAAAGTTATCCAGATTCATCAAAATTAACGACTTCGGACGCATGGCCCTCCGCCGATTGGTTTTGATCTAATAAAAGCACTCATCCCATCACTGGTCAGAGTTCTGATTGCATGTATTAGCTCTAGAATTACCACAGTTATCCAAGTAACTGAGTAAGATCTAAGGAACCAAAACTGATATATTGAGCCATTCGCGGTATCGCCTTAATACGGCTTGCACTGAGACATGCATGGCTTAATCTTTGAGACAAGCATATAACTACTGGCAGGATCAACCAGGGAGCTGCTTACGCAAACGACACGCCTACACCGCGGTCACGCGGCTTCGGCGAGCCGCTGGCTCGGCGGCGTCGAGGGGCGCGCGCTTGCGCGCGCGCCTTCTCGACACGCGTGAACGTAACGCGTCGAATTTGCACGCGACGCGACGTTCGCGCTTCATATCGATAGACTAACTTTGACCGGTCTACGAGCGGCCGTCCCGTCACGATCTCGCAACGAGGTGATGTACAACGATGCTCGACCACTGTGAGGGACATAAAACTGCAACGAACACGACCCCGCGGGCGGGAATCGATGTTGTGACAATTTGAAAATTGAACATTCATCTAAACGCAACTTCTCAATTTTTATTCAATACGTTATTGTAAACATATTAAAACTCGGCTGGCAATTACATGCGCACACACACGCATGATTCGCACTAGATACGATCAACGCCCGGAGCTTGAGGGATAAATTCCAACACGACGCTGCGCACACCGTTTCGACGATGGGCGCGTGTGCGTCCTCTTTTATACATTCTTTCCATATACGGTCGCCGTGGCGACCGCGCACGTGTCGAACACGCTAGGCGCCCTGCGTTGAGGTGTGCCTAGAAGCGTATTCTTTTAACATCACAGATAACACCGGGGGAGACGGTCCCAAATCTTGGTCGATTGGTAACATCACCATACGGTCTGCGAACGCGGTGCTATAATATAATTTTATATTATATTATATAAAATATGAGGAGGAGTAGTATGTATATTCTTTGTTATTTTGTGTTGACACAAGAGAGATATATAAAATGTACTATACACCACACACACAGAGAGAGAGAGAGCTGGGAAAGATCTCGGCGGTCTCGCATTCGAAATACGAATTTGATATAATTTCCTCCGAAAATCCATACCCATATCTATATCATCCATGCGCGAATATATGTATATAATATTCTCACACTTCGCACAAACACAAAAACAAAAACAAGAACACATTCTCTCTCGTCCGTCGTTCGTGTCTATTATATAGACGAACGACGCGCGGCAACGAGAACGAGTCGACGCTGTGCGCACGACTGTTTCGCTCCACATCTATACCGAGAGCAATAGTCCGCGTCGGCATTGGAGCGGACGTCGAATGTTTCTCGTAGAGCGAGCGAGAGAGAGACGATTTTTCATTTTATTATGTATGTGTATTGGCGTGCAGTAGTAGCACGTAGTAGTACTAGTAGTAGTAGTAAAAAAATATTATTATTTATTTTATTGACTGATATGATTTTGTTTGTTTTCTTTTTTTTGCATAGACATTTGTATTGATAGATATGTTTCTCGTTGAAGCTCGCAGCACACGCTCAGAGAAATGGCAATGTGGGTTTATTTGAAGAAAAAAAAAACAATTAATTTATTAATAATATGTATGTATGTATGTATGTATGTATGTATGTATAATAATGAATTATAATAATTATTCCGATGCAACGTCAGAGGAAAATGTTTCTCGTACAGGTGCGGCGCGCGACGGCCGGCCGCTCGACAGTTTCGCGCCGAATGTTTCTCGTTGAAGCTCGCAGCACACGCTCAGAGAAATGGCAATGTGGGTTTATTTGAAGAAAAGAAAAAACAAAAAAAACAATTATATTTATTAATAATATGTATGTATGTATGTATGTATGTATGTATGTATAATAATGAATTATAATAATTATTCCGATGCAACGTCAGAGGAAAATGTTTCTCGTACAGGTGCGGCGCGCGACGGCCGGCCGCTCGACAGTTTCGCGCCGAATGTTTCTCGTTGAAGCTCGCAGCACACGCTCAGAGAAATGGCAATGTGGGTTTATTTGAAGAAAAAAAAAAAAAAAAAAAAAACAATTAATTTATTAATAATATGTATGTATGTATGTATGTATGTATGTATAATAATGAATTATAATAATTATTCCGATGCAACGTCAGAGGAAAATGTTTCTCGTACAGGTGCGGCGCGCGACGGCCGGCCGCTCGACAGTTTCGCGCCGAATGTTTCTCGTTGAAGCTCGCAGCACACGCTCAGAGAAATGGCAATGTGGGTTTATTTGAAGAAAAGAAAAAACAAAAAAAACAATTATATTTATTAATAATATGTATGTATGTATGTATGTATGTATGTATGTATAATAATGAATTATAATAATTATTCCGATGCAACGTCAGAGGAAAATGTTTCTCGTACAGGTGCGGCGCGCGACGGCCGGCCGCTCGACAGTTTCGCGCCGAATGTTTCTCGTTGAAGCTCGCAGCACACGCTCAGAGAAATGGCAATGGGGGTTTATTTAAAAAAAAAAAAAAAAAAAAAAAAAACAATTAATTTATTAATAATATGTATGTATGTATGTATGTATGTATGTATAATAATGAATTATAATAATTATTCCGATGCAACGTCAGAGGAAAATGTTTCTCGTACAGGTGCGGCGCGCGACGGCCGGCCGCTCGACAGTTTCGCGCCGAATGTTTCTCGTTGAAGCTCGCAGCACACGCTCAGAGAAATGGCAATGTGGGTTTATTTGAAGAAAAAAAAAACAATTAATTTATTAATAATATGTATGTATGTATGTATGTATGTATGTATGTATGTATGTATGTATAATAATGAATTATAATAATTATTCCGATACAATGTCAGAGGAAAATGTTTCTCGTACAAGATCGCCACGCGACGCGACAAGATGCCGTTCAACGGCACGATATCTACAACTCTGTCGATAGATATGTAGATAGTATCTACTCTGTCAAGTATATGTGTGTAACGTGTGGTGGTGTGTGGTGTGGGGTTTTGTTAGCGATAGCGATACGTTTCTAGTTAAAATTGAATATTTAAAAATAAAAACTCTTCTGGTAAGAAAAAACTATTTATGGTTTATTATGGTGTGTCTAGTGCAACAACATCAACATTGTCATAATCATAATAATATAATTATTATTAGGGCTATAGGTTAACCTTCCAAATAGGGACCGTCGATTTAAATGTCGATATTTTTAATTATTCTAGATAGTACTCACTAAAAGAAACTTAAGTGCTTGCTTACTTACTTACTTAGTTGATTGAGTTTTTTTTTTTTTTTTTGAAACTTTTTCATACAAATTGATATATAAGACATATATGGCCGTTACCGACCGCCGACCAAAATCTATTTCATAAAACCGACATAAAATTGATGTCAAACGTCAATCACTTTGAGTTGACTAAGTGTAAGGGTTCAGATTATTTTGAAAGTATCGATCATTTGCGATGCATACGAGAAAAAGATCATTCATTTCATTGTTTGTAAGTTGTAAATTTTGTGTATTATATTGTAATTCTTGAGTGAGAATTGAGTGTTTACTTACTTACTTACTTACTTACTTATTGAATATCCAAAAAGTACCCAAAACCGAATCAGAGCGCCCCACTATCCACGCGGTCTTGTCTGCCCTACCCCTAGAGTGTATATAAAAGCTCGGAGGCGCGCAGGGAGAGCAGCCCTCACCCGCCGTACCCAAAGCGCGGGCATCATGCAAGCCGTAGCGGCTGAGGCTGGTCGCCGAAGGCGACCAAAAAAGCCGAGGCTGCGTAGGCTTGAATAAAATGCCCTGCGCTTTTGGTACGCAAGGGTGGAGGGGCTGCATTTCCCGTAGCGTCGGAGCAGTACAAAAACCAATTATCATCCATTGTTCGGTTAGGTTAGGTTAGGTTTAGGTTTGTATATTAATATTTTTTATTTTTTTATTTTTAATATGATGCAAAATGAATTTTTATCATTTTGTATGTGTGTATGTATATATGTATTTATGTATGTATTTTTTATATATTTATTGTGCGTTGCGTGTTTTACAATACAAAATAGAAAATGTTTCTCGTACAAGAGCGACGCGCGACCGACCGGCCGGTCGGCAGCTTCGCGCCGAATGTTTCTCGTACAAGATCGCCACGCGACGCGACAAGATGCCGCTCAACGGCACGATATCTACAACTCTGTCAATTATATGTGTGTTGTAACTAGCGGGGTTTTGTTAGCGACAGCGATACGTTTCTAGTTAAAATTGAATATTTAAAAATAAAAACTCTCCTGTTAATCAAAACTATGTATCGTTTTGTTTTGTTTAATAGAGTTTACAAAAATATAATATTTTTTATATTATATAATTGATTATTGAT
>NW_025576160.1:5000-10000 GCF_905147105.1 Pieris brassicae
CGCGCACCCGTGCCGCGGGAGACACGGTGCGGCGGGGAGAATTTATTTGTGCGACAAAAGTATCGTATAGACGTGGCTTAACACGGCCAATACGGATGACGAGTCGTAATCGAACATATATTCGAACGGATCGTTCGGCCGCTCGGCGGCCTAGCGAAACCGTCAATTGCACGCGCGACAGAGATGCGGCGCTACGACCGGAGTCGCAGCGATCGCCGCTCGTCACGCGAACAGTGTGGCTTTTTGTTTTTATGCAGCCGGCCCTCAGACAGGAGTGGTCCTGGATATTTCTCCACGGACCGCAATGTGCGTTCGAAATGTCGATGTTCAAATGTGTCCTGCAGTTCACACTATGACGCGCAGTTAACTGCGTTCTTCATCGACCCGCGAGCCAAGTGATCCACCGTTCAGGGTAATCGTTTTGTTTTTGTGTGTGTTTTTGTATGAGAAAATATAAAAGGTGCGAAAAAATTAAACAAAAAAATTTGAAAATAATACTTATCATTAACGTGTACGACAAATGAAAAGAAAGAAAATCTCTTTTATTTGCGTGGTTGTACACAAAAATTAAAATATTATTTCAAAGTATCAATAGGCGATAGCGAACGCTAATCAAAGCGTGTCGCAACGCACACGTCGCGAATCGACGAGAGAGAGTCAACCGTCTCGGATTCGATTTTGATTCGTATCATTCACGTGTTTTTTGTATTTTTTTCTTTTTTTGCGAGTCTTTGACAACAACAAAACAAAAAGAAAAAACCAACGTTAATGATCCTTCCGCAGGTTCCCCTACGGAAACCTTGTTACGACTTTTACTTCCTCTAAATGATCAAGTTTGGTCAACTTCCCAGCAACGCCGACGGCCGTGAGGCCACCGCGTGTCGGTCCGAAGACCTCACTAAATCATTCAATCGGTAGTAGCGACGGGCGGTGTGTACAAAGGGCAGGGACGTAATCAACGCGAGCTTATGACTCGCGCTTACTAGGAATTCCTCGTTTATGGGGGATAATTGCAAACCCCAATCCCCAGCACGAAGGAGTTTCAACGGGTTGCCCGGGCCTCTAGGCCAGGGAGAACATGTTGATTCCTTCAGTGTAGCGCGCGTGCGGCCCAGGACATCTAAGGGCATCACAGACCTGTTATTGCTCAATCTCGTGCGGCTCGAAGCCGCCGGTCCCTCTAAGAAGAATTTTAATACGTCGCCAGTGAGTTGCGCTCCCCGAGAGTCGCGCACACCTTGAATGACGACGCCTATTTAGCAGGCTAGAGTCTCGTTCGTTACCGGAATTAACCAGACAAATCGCTCCACCAACTAAGAACGGCCATGCACCACCACCCACCGAATCAAGAAAGAGCTGTTAATCTGTCAATCCTTCCGGTGTCCGGGCCTGGTGAGATTTCCCGTGTTGAGTCAAATTAAGCCGCAGGCTCCACTCCTGGTGGTGCCCTTCCGTCAATTCCTTTAAGTTTCAGCTTTGCAACCATACTCCCCCCGGAGTCCAAAATCTTTGGTTTCCCGGAAGCTGCCCGCCGAGCCATTGTAGTAACGTCGGCGGATCGCTAGATGACATATTTACGGTTAGAACTAGGGCGGTATCTAATCGCCTTCGAACCTCTAACTTTCGTTCTTGATTGATGAAAACACCTTTGGCAAATGCTTTCGCTGATGTTCGTCTTGCGACGATCCAAGAATTTCACCTCTAACGTCGCAATACGAATGCCCCCAGTTATCCCTATTAATCATTACCTCGGAGTTCTGAAAACCAACAAAATAGAACCGAGATCATATTCTATTATTCCATGCACGAAATATTCAAGCGGCATTTTGAGCCCGCTTTGAGCACTCTAATTTGTTCAAAGTAAAATTGTCGGCCCACCTCGACACTCACCGAAGAGCACCGCGATAGGATTTTGATATTGAACCGGCGTTTTACCGCCGGCTCACCGACGATATGCTCCGCAGACGTGTCAGTATCACCGCGGATGCGGTGCACCGACAGCGCGGCGCACAAATGCAACTACGAGCTTTTTAACCGCAACAATTTTAGTATACGCTATTGGAGCTGGAATTACCGCGGCTGCTGGCACCAGACTTGCCCTCCAATTGTTCCTCGTTAAAATATTTAAAGTGTACTCATTCCGATTACGAGGCCTCGTAAGAGTCCCGTATCGTTATTTTTCGTCACTACCTCCCCGTGCCGGGAGTGGGTAATTTGCGCGCCTGCTGCCTTCCTTGGATGTGGTAGCCGTTTCTCAGGCTCCCTCTCCGGAATCGAACCCTGATTCCCCGTTACCCGTGACAACCATGGTAGTCGCAGAAACTACCATCGAAAGTTGATAAGGCAGACATTTGAAAGATGCGTCGCCGGTACTGGACCGTGCGATCGGCAAAAGTTATCCAGATTCATCAAAATTAACGACTTCGGACGCATGGCCCTCCGCCGATTGGTTTTGATCTAATAAAAGCACTCATCCCATCACTGGTCAGAGTTCTGATTGCATGTATTAGCTCTAGAATTACCACAGTTATCCAAGTAACTGAGTAAGATCTAAGGAACCAAAACTGATATATTGAGCCATTCGCGGTATCGCCTTAATACGGCTTGCACTGAGACATGCATGGCTTAATCTTTGAGACAAGCATATAACTACTGGCAGGATCAACCAGGGAGCTGCTTACGCAAACGACACGCCTACACCGCGGTCACGCGGCTTCGGCGAGCCGCTGGCTCGGCGGCGTCGAGGGGCGCGCGCTTGCGCGCGCGCCTTCTCGACACGCGTGAACGTAACGCGTCGAATTTGCACGCGACGCGACGTTCGCGCTTCATATCGATAGACTAACTTTGACCGGTCTACGAGCGGCCGTCCCGTCACGATCTCGCAACGAGGTGATGTACAACGATGCTCGACCACTGTGAGGGACATAAAACTGCAACGAACACGACCCCGCGGGCGGGAATCGATGTTGTGACAATTTGAAAATTGAACATTCATCTAAACGCAACTTCTCAATTTTTATTCAATACGTTATTGTAAACATATTAAAACTCGGCTGGCAATTACATGCGCACACACACGCATGATTCGCACTAGATACGATCAACGCCCGGAGCTTGAGGGATAAATTCCAACACGACGCTGCGCACACCGTTTCGACGATGGGCGCGTGTGCGTCCTCTTTTATACATTCTTTCCATATACGGTCGCCGTGGCGACCGCGCACGTGTCGAACACGCTAGGCGCCCTGCGTTGAGGTGTGCCTAGAAGCGTATTCTTTTAACATCACAGATAACACCGGGGGAGACGGTCCCAAATCTTGGTCGATTGGTAACATCACCATACGGTCTGCGAACGCGGTGCTATAATATAATTTTATATTATATTATATAAAATATGAGGAGGAGTAGTATGTATATTCTTTGTTATTTTGTGTTGACACAAGAGAGATATATAAAATGTACTATACACCACACACACAGAGAGAGAGAGAGCTGGGAAAGATCTCGGCGGTCTCGCATTCGAAATACGAATTTGATATAATTTCCTCCGAAAATCCATACCCATATCTATATCATCCATGCGCGAATATATGTATATAATATTCTCACACTTCGCACAAACACAAAAACAAGAACACATTCTCTCTCGTCCGTCGTTCGTGTCTATTTGAGACGAACGACGCGCGGCAACGAGAACGAGTCGACGCTGTGCGCACGACTGTTTCGCTCCACATCTATACCGAGAGCAATAGTCCGCGTCGGCATTGGAGCGGACGTCGAATGTTTCTCGTAGAGCGAGCGAGAGAGAGACGATTTTTCATTTTATTATGTATGTGTATTGGCGTGCAGTAGTAGCACGTAGTAGTACTAGTAGTAGTAGTAGTAGTAGTAAAAAAATATTATTATTTATTTTATTGACTGATATGATTTTGTTTGTTTTCTTTTTTTTGCATAGACATTTGTATTGATAGATATGTTTCTCGTTGAAGCTCGCAGCACACGCTCAGAGAAATGGCAATGTGGGTTTATTTGAAGAAAAGAAAAAACAAAAAAAACAATTATATTTATTAATAATATGTATGTATGTATGTATGTATGTATGTATGTATGTATGTATGTATAATAATGAATTATAATAATTATTCCGATGCAACGTCAGAGGAAAATGTTTCTCGTACAGGTGCGGCGCGCGACGGCCGGCCGCTCGACAGTTTCGCGCCGAATGTTTCTCGTTGAAGCTCGCAGCACACGCTCAGAGAAATGGCAATGTGGGTTTATTTGAAGAAAAGAAAAAACAATTATATTTATTAATAATATGTATGTATGTATGTATGTATGTATGTATAATAATGAATTATAATAATTATTCCGATGCAACGTCAGAGGAAAATGTTTCTCGTACAGGTGCGGCGCGCGACGGCCGGCCGCTCGACAGTTTCGCGCCGAATGTTTCTCGTTGAAGCTCGCAGCACACGCTCAGAGAAATGGCAATGTGGGTTTATTTGAAGAAAAGAAAAAACAAAAAAAACAATTATATTTATTAATAATATGTATGTATGTATGTATGTATGTATGTATGTATGTATGTATGTATAATAATGAATTATAATAATTATTCCGATGCAACGTCAGAGGAAAATGTTTCTCGTACAGGTGCGGCGCGCGACGGCCGGCCGCTCGACAGTTTCGCGCCGAATGTTTCTCGTTGAAGCTCGCAGCACACGCTCAGAGAAATGGCAATGTGGGTTTATTTGAAGAAAAGAAAAAACAATTATATTTATTAATAATATGTATGTATGTATGTATGTATGTATGTATAATAATGAATTATAATAATTATTCCGATGCAACGTCAGAGGAAAATGTTTCTCGTACAGGTGCGGCGCGCGACGGCCGGCCGCTCGACAGTTTCGCGCCGAATGTTTCTCGTTGAAGCTCGCAGCACACGCTCAGAGAAATGGCAATGTGGGTTTATTTGAAGAAAAAAAAAAAAAAAAAAA